>NC_041049.1:31526705-31579205 GCF_900634775.1 Gouania willdenowi | reverse complement strand
CGGTTGATAGTCAAACCTCGGATTCAGGAGGAACAATGCGGTTTTTGTCCCGGTCGCGGCACACTGGACCAGCTCTATACCCTTCATCAGGTGCTTGATGATTCGTGGGAGTTCGCCCAACCAGTCCACATATGCTTTGAGAATCTGGAGAAGGCGTTCGACCGTGTCCCTTGTGGTGCCCTGTGGGGGGTGCTCCAGGAGTATGGGGTCCAGGGCCCTTTGCTAAGGGCTGTCCGTTCCCTGTATGACCGCAGCAGGAGCCTGGTTCGCATTGCCAGCAGTAAGTCAGACCTGTTTCTAGTGCATGTTGGTCTCCACCAGGGCTGCCCTTTGTCACCGGTTCTGTTCATTACTTTTATGGACAGATTATCTAGGTGCAGCCAGGGACCAGAGGGAGTCTGATCTCATCTCTGCTGTTTGCAGATGATGTTGTTCTGTTGGCTTCATCAGATCAGGACCTTCAGCGTGCACAGGGGCGGTTTGCAGCCGAGTGTGAAGCGGCCGGGATGAGGATCGGCACCTCCAAATCTGAGGCCATGGTTCTCCACCGGAAAAAGTGGCTTCCCCTCTCTGGGTCGGTGGAGAGTCCTTGTCTAAAGTAGAGGAGTTCAAGTATCTCTGGGTCTTGTTCACGAGTGAGGGTTGGATAGAGCGTGAGATCGATAGACGGATCGGTGCGGCGTCAGCAGTGATGCGGTGGCTGTATCGGACTGTTGTGGTGAAGAGGGAGCTGAGTCGGGGGGCAAAGCTCTCAATTTACCAATCGATCTACGTTCCTACCCTCACCTATGGTCATGAGATTTGGGTAATGACCGAAAGGACAAGATCGCAGATACAGGTGGCCGAAATGAGTTTCCTTCGCAGGGTGGCTTAGTGCACCCTTCGAGATAGGGTGAGAAGCTCAGTCACCCGGGAGGGGCTCGGAGTAGAGTCGCTGCTCCTTCACGTTGAAAGGAGCCAGCTGAGGTGGCTCGGGCATCTGTTTCGGATGCCTCCTGTTCGCCTCCCTCAGGAGGTGTTTCAGGCATGTCCTTTTGGGAAGAGGCCTCGTGGAAGGCCCAGGACACGCTGGAAGGACTATGTCTCTGAGCCGGCCTGGTGTCGCCTCGGGGTTCCCCCAGAATGGCTGGAGGAGGTGTGCTTGGATCGGGAGGTCTGGGCATCTCTGCTGAAAAAGCGGCCCCAGATAAAGTGGAAGAAAATGGATGGATGGATGAATTTTGTCCAAATTCTTGTTACAGTTTTCATTTCTATTTTCTGGTTGATTAAAACTAGCATTAAGAGGCCACAGTGCAGGGAGAGCCGCTGGCATGGAGGTGAGGATATCAGTCTTTAGGTATAAATCAACGTTAAAACAAGCCAAAGCCATGTTAAAAAAGGACACATTTTTTTTGCCGGAATGCATCGGGTCACTAAAGTCTCACTCTTGTCATTTTCTGAAACTTGGCAGCACTGGTAATGGATAAATGCAATCCTTTCATTTACCGATGACATCCTTTAGGAAAGATATAGCTTTATATATGATGGATTGATCTACAGTCAGCTGATGAAGCCTCTTCTGCCATCAGCTAAGTGTTTTATAACTTAACTTAGACAGCAAGCTTAACACAAAAGAAATGGCCCCAGAAACGACAGGACTCGGGGTGTCTTTTATGTCCGTAAACCATTTCTTAATGTTTTTGTAAAACTGAAAAACAGATAGAATATACATCACTATTTGCATATATGTACAAATCTCAAATACAAGTGTATAACTTACTGTACATGTGATATTATTGCATAACACAACTAGCACATATCTAAATAGCATAGCTTAGCTTAGCTTAGACGCAGCAGGAAAAACGATTCATGCAGAAATTACATAAATAAACATTTATAACAAATAATAAAGTACTGCACAAGGATAACTCAGCAAAAAGTGCACAGAGAGGAGCGTTTTTTTGTCTGTGAAGTCCAGTGCTGCTCTTAAAATGGCGTCATTAGCCCGCTGCTTACAGGTAGTGGCCAATAGGCGGCAGCACCACAAACAAAGCCAATACCAAAGAAGAAGTTAGGAAAGGCAAAGCCATTAACCAAACAGTGACCTCTCATGGGCAAACAGAGAACCACACGTGCGTTCCAAATAAATCAACTTAGAAGCTTAAAATACATAAATGTGCCGAAATATGAGGGACAGAATAAACCCTGAGTCGGACACTCTCTGTATGTACGAACAGATTAACTCATTCATTCTTACATGTTATGGTGACGCTGACAGCCACAGCAGGTTCACTACATTGAAACAATGTGCTCTCATCCTAGTGTGTGTGTGATAAATTGAGGAAACTCATCTGTGCTGTAATAAAGTGAAACTGGTCACAGCGCTGTCCGTAATATTGTATAAATCTACAATTTTACACATTAACTTCCTGCTTTTCCTGCAGCAACAGTGTTAGTTTTGTTTTCTGAATTATGGATTTTAATTCTTCATGTTTTTAAAGATCTATTCCCTAATTATGACTTAAGTTGCTCTACACAGTTTCTCCATGTTTGTGATTGGTCTGACGCTGCAATCTCCACCCATTTCCCTTGAATGTGCACATAGCCAGGCTGAAATCGCCTGTCTTAAGTGTAGGAACCCTGGTCGATGGTCAAAAGGCGGTAAAAACACTGTCGCACGTTTGGAATTTTATTACACTTTTATGACTCAAAAACAGACAATGGAAAAATGGACCAAGGAACATTTCTTCAAATCCCAGCCCTTCTGCCTGCAGACTCTTTGCTGACACCCATCCTCCCCAAAGAACAGACATCCCACAGAGATAACAGGGATGGAACCTGACACCCTACACCAGAGACATCCTCTTCAACATGAAGATTAAAAAGGAAGAAATAAAAATAAAACCTATACACCATCTGATGCTTTAAAGGCAGAACTGTGATTTAAACGAATTTCAGACATGGGACCTCGATTTTAACCATTTGTCTACAGGAAAGAGACTCATCGTGTGCCTCCATCTGACATATTTAAGCACTAATGCAATCACATTTCAAGGGAAATGTTTATAACTTCATATTCCATGATCATTGATCAAAAGTGTATTTGTCCTCCTTTGTTATGCTTAAAGCTAGAAATAATTCAAATCAGTCATTTAAGGGATAATCAATTGAAAGTCATTTTTCAAGGGTTCATGCAATCTGCACACACCCATGCTCCATTTTAGACCTAACATGGTAACACCCTATCTAGTTTTATGACTCTTTGTTTAAGAAGCACATGTGGGGATAGCCACACCATTTTGTCTTCTTTACAGGAAAGTTAAGCCTCCCGCTTCTTTCTGCCAGCCAATCAGGTTTCACTCATTCCCACACTGCAGATGTGTTTTGACCAATCAGAAAACCTCTTGACATGTTTATAAAAGGCCTCGCTCCCCCTTATCACACTCTCTTACCCCTCTTACTACCCTCTTACTTCTCTCTTACGTCTCTCTAGTCCTCCTCTTTGCATCTGACTTAACAGTTAGATGTTATTCAGTTTAGTGATGCAGAATTTTTGAGATATTGATTGAACTTCTCTCCAGTCAGGAAGTGGCTACTAGTCACTTCCACAATGACTAACTTTAAGTTTTATCTCCATTTTTGAAATTAACCAAGCAGTTTTTAATTTTTGGAGCAAATCAATTTTTATAGCCTCCCATGAGTAAGCTTTAACGAACTCTAGCATCTTTGATTGGAGAACATGTTAGTTAAACTACCCATCGACGCCCAGGAGTGGTGCCGTGTAGGAGAACCAGAACCCCAGCCAGGCCGACAGTATCCCGCGGGCCCGTACAGTGAATGAGCGAAAACGTCTTGGGAAAAACGCAGGAAAAGCTTTTTCCCCACACACTGCTGGTTACGCAGAAGGAGCTGTCATCATCACGCCTGTTCGAAGGAGGGTAAAACTGCACGCACACACAATTCTGGCAAAAAGGTTGTTTATAACTTAACAAATTCTCTCAATCGAAAATTCTAGATTCATAGTCCATATTTTTCATTTTGGTAAAGTTTTATTAATTTCATTACTTTAACTTTCCATTTTCCTTCTTCCTCTTCCTCAGAGCGTTAGGAAATCCCTATAAATCCCAAATTCACGCAAACATCTAAAACACTCAGAATGTGTAGATACCATACAGCTGTGTTAAAATGTACATTTTGTGTGATACCAATGAGTCAAAATAACTGTGAATAATTGTGAAACTGCCTAATTTATCATCGTGGTAATAGCCTGTAAAATAAACATGTACATATTGTAAACGCTGTGTTTTTATTGACATTTAAACCTTTATTAAACCTCTATTCTGACGTCAAGAACCCACCACAAAACAGGGAACTGTAACAATTAATTAAAATAAAGTGATCTAGGACACTTAAAACTCAATTCTAGATGGCACCTCTGGCAACAAACATATTAAAAATTAATAATTAATATTTTTGAATATTAATCATCCTTTGTTCCCCTACATAAGCGAGCTTGTTGAAATCCAGCTTCATAGTACAGGGGCTCTGTGACAGAAAATGTTTGGTTAGGTGAAGCCCGCTAACGGAGAGATATCCCGGATATACTTATCTAGCTTCGTAGTACAGGCCCTTGAGGACTAGTTTTTGTTATTTTTCTGCTGTTTTTTTGTATTGTTGTTCATTGGTAATTTCAACAATCAACATTTTAAATAAAAAAGTCCCAGTGTTTACCTCATCAGATAAATGTAGACATTTGGATGTTCAGTTTCACACTAAATAAAGCCAAAAACATAGAATCTGCTGCAAATCAAATCATGGATTATCCTGCTGATTTTACATTAGCCTAAAATTCTTAAAGTCTTATGTACCGCCCTCATCATTCCTGGTGCAATATTGGAGTCCAAACATGTGCACTGTAGTTGTGGAGCTGCCATGAGCAGACAGTTGTGATTAAAAGCAGTCTCCTGTTTAATTTCTGGAAAAGCGTGCTCATAGTAGTCAATCTTCAAGTGCTTTTCAAACATCTGCTTAAAGTCAGTGTAAAGCAAATTCAGCCAATTTCTTCTAAACACATTAAATAGGTCACAAATATATTCCTTAAAACATGTGAAAAGCCATTCAACCACTTATAATTTAATTGTGTTTCAAATTTCTGTGTTCAGGATTTAATAAGCGAGTCAGAAATCATAGCTGCGTTACGTAACGGAGCCATCATTAGCATAAACCCAAACCTGCTGCTGAAGCACGCCAAACTTCCACGGCCTCCAGTGGGTTCAATTGGGCCCCTAGCCAAAAACAAACCCCATATTTGACTTGAGGGAATAAAACGCATCTGCTGGTGCAACATTTTCCATGAAATGAACACTTTTTTGCACGGCCTCTAGCGAGTGCAGTTCTGACCTGGAAGAGATGCACATATTCGGACTCGGGCAGAGCAGACCTTTCCGCTGACACCCCTTTGGCCCGATCCAAGCACTTTTGGAAAACCAATGGGAGAAGCAGTATTGACGCTGGAGCCACTTTCACACTGCTCTCTCCCATAGACACAGTACACACATAGACACAGAGGCGGTCCAGCGCCTCTAACTGACACATCCCTAGCATTTCAGAGCAGAGAGAAGTGCTTGTTTTTTTATGATTTTGAGACCTAATTTTATATACATAGGATTAACAATAAAATGTGAGTGAAGCATAAAATAATAGATATCAAAAGATTATTTATGATTAATTGTGTTGTTGAATTTTATCAAAAAACCTCAAAGTTCATGGTAAAGTTGTTGACAACATGTTCATGGTTAAAAAATAGGACGTTGTATCATATTAGTTTATTGTGTGTTACCTGTGAAAAGTGCATTTTCTTACTGAGAGAGAGTCCGTGAAGGCAACACAGGTGCAGTCAGATGCAGTCAGCACGAAGCTTATGGGCTGTGTTTTTACCGCAGATTTTTGGATGTTTGAGCGAGGCTAATCAGCCCTGGAAAGGACAACAACCGAGAGACCCCAGCTCATCACTCTGAGTGCCCGCGCCACTCAGAGTTAAACTTATTTGTTATTGTATTTTTATTATTTTTTTTGTATATGTATTTTAAAGGTTGAATTTGCCGTATTAAATATGTTAAAATAAAAAATATATATGTATGTCAAAAGCGGATTTCAAACCTACAGCAGCGGAAGGAAAAATCCTTGAGTCAGGCACCTTTGACCACTTGGCAAATCCTGACACAGTGAAAATACAGGCACATTACGGTTAGGTAGAAAAGGTCTTAGTCCCGGGGGCTATGGCTATACGTTTAACGTATCTCTAGACACTTGTTTCTGCTCTTTGAGTGAAGTGGCCAAGGTGTTTTAGAACAACGATACAGGCCTGCAACACAGGTTGTATTGTACCAGCTTTAGGACTAGTTTGTTGTACAATAAGTGTGCCTTTTCTCTTTAATTGCACTGTGTGTGAGCAATTAATTCTACCGTAGGTATATTTCTGTGCTTACAAATAGAGCTGAAGTCAGCCTTTATAGTTTTATTTCTTAATTTATTTATTCTATACATTAAACAGACAGTGCTCTTTTGTATTTTAACTTGTGTCTGGTGTTCATTTGCCTTACAGTCAGTTAGTTTTAGTATATGGTGTTACTTTTAAAGGTGTTCCCATGATCCAATTTATTAGATCGAAATTAGATTAGATTTGATTAGTACGTGAGTATGCTTTAAAAAAGAACCCAAAGCCAACTAATTGAATTATAATGAGTAAAAAAGCGCTACATTTATATATTCAATGTCATTTTTGATAAAGAAATAATTTCCTAAACAGTATTCAAATGGAAATGTGACTTTTCTTAGACAGTAGTGAAAAGAGTGCCCCACTGAAATCAGCACAGCTTCTTTCTCGTTGGATAAATTCTGCACAATACGTAATTAACATGACGGGTGCTGTAACTCCATGTGACACTAATCCTGCATTTTCATTCTTTGCTCTCACTGAGGGGTAGCTGGACTTCAGAATGTCTTAATGTAACTGCAATTGCAAAACAGGAGCAACAGCAGACTCTGGCATTTCTGCAGAAAAACACATCAACTACATTCTAAATTTGCCAAAAGTTTAATGACCTGAACAAAAACATTGTTAATTTACTATATATTTTTGGTTTCTGGGTTAAGTTTGTATAATAAAATCTCACCATGATTTAATCATCTTGTATGTCACTTAAAGCCATTTTCACCATTATCCAAACACTGTAAAAATAGCCTTGATCTGATCCAGTGAGCAAGGGCTCCAACACATCTAAAGGTGTACTGAGTAAGGGTTAGGGTCAGAAACTTCAAATGTGAGGTGAACTTCTGTAGATTGGACTTTTTTTACCAGTATATCCTACAGATTGATTGAGATCTGTGAATTTGGAGGATCTAAAACTGTTTTTGTTTAAAGGAACCATCTTCAGCAGCAAGTCAGTTGGCATGACGTAGTAGGAGCTGACATGTAATAAAATAATCTCATAGGAAAATGCAACATTGTCACAGAAAGGATTACTTTTAATTTTGTGCGTGCTAACATGATTTCCGACATTTTTTGTGTGCTGCCAGACATGTTTTAATCGGTTATTTAAGTTATTTCGTGCAACAATTACATCTTATTAGAACATTTCATTGAGGGTTAGGGTTTTTGTTAGTCTAAAGGTGATAAATCCCATTGATATACATCAGTTTGTAATTTGTTACTCGCAGCTGACAACAAATGTGTGCTGTGCAGTATAAACTTTTTTTTTGTCACAATGCATGAAAAAAAGTAATTTCTTGTAGCACGAATAATATCAGAAAAATTGCTCAGTCATTCCTGTGACAATTTCACAAACTGGATGTAAACAAATCTGTGGAGGGAACCTTAAATATGTGAGATTGCCTGAATTAGTAGGTTTTGTTTCGTTTTCATTCACATCTAAGTAAACAGACCAAAATTACATAGATCAAGAACAGATGTGCCCCAAAGTCAAAGCCCTGAGGCCCTTTCTTATTTGAATATTAAATAATCAAAGTGATATAGCTTTTGTGTCACAAAGAACCCTGAATTAAACAGCTGATGCACTGAATTTCGCTGAAATATAATCCAGTAAATAATCCGTCTTTGTCAAAACCGGCGATTGACTGGTGTCCTGTCCAGTGGGGGTTTACACTGTCTTACACCTTATGTTTGCTGGGATAGGCTAAACATCCCATGCTACCCTGTACAGGATTAAGCAGGTGTAGAAGACGAGACAGTTAAAATCATCCAGTAACAACTACTGGGTGGAACTATCTGACATTTATGAGAAAAAGTTGGTTCGTTCAAATTTTCCTTAAAATGTCTTTTCAAAAACTCCTTCCATGTATTGCTCCTTTCACCAAATTACCTATTCGCTGATGTGAAAACCTTCTGAAATAATGCTCATCTTTTTGCATAAATGTCATTATCGGCTCGTCTTTGATGACAATCACGGGCCCTGGAGATGGCCTTGGTCTCAGCTTGGCAGTAGCGTGTGGCAGCTGTGCTTCCTTTGGATTCCTTGGGAGCTAAAAAAAAAATATGGCTGTCTACATGAGGCTTTCCTCCTGGGATGCAGGAGCACTCTGGTGAATGGTGCTGCACTTCGGAGAAAAAAAAAATACATTAAGTCCTTGCTTCCTAAAGTGGGGTATGGGTACCTCCGTGGGTACAAAAATGATCATAGGTGGTGATATGTGATTACAGAATCTCTCCTTGTCCTGGTCACACTGCCCTAAGCAGGCCAGATACCATTGTACACTGGCCACGGTTACATGATGTTTTTTTAATTATTTATTTTTAATTAAATGATTCGGAATTAAAGTGTTCTGCTTTGTGTTTACAGATTTATTCCACTTAAGTTAATTCCACTTTAGGTCTGGGGGTTGGGAAGGCTCTGATTGGACAGGGGGCGAACGTGATGTATCACGTCTATCAGGAAAAACACAACAAACCTTTTATTGTCGGCTATAACACAGATGACCACACATAAGAACTGTTTTCACTTTTATTTTGATTGTAGTTTTGAAGCAGCAGCTCGACAATAACACACGGTTTCAGTTTGGACCGCGGAGTGGAAGGAGATATGAACTAATCACCAATAAAAAGCCTAGTAAAAGTCTGGAAAATAGTCACCAGGAATAAACAGTTGCTCCCTGGTAAAGACAGTAGCTCTAACAACTGGTAAAATGATAAACTGGTGATATTACAGCCTGTGAATGCAGTACAAGGACGCATTTACTCCGCCTCCGGGTCCTAGTGCCAGCTGTCCGTTGAAGCCTGTTCCGTTTACAGTGTTTACCGAGGTCTATGTGTGTTTAATAAGTCTGTGTGAAAGTCAGCATGTTTATGCCTCCGTCCATCCACTCTTTTCATTAAATCCATGTCTTTTAAGGCTCTTATTAAATAGTCTAGGCTGGAGTCCGGGCCGCCGCCATCTTTGATTATGTCGTCACCAGTGTGTCATCACCGCAAGTCGCACATACGCAAAACGATACGAATTAACTTAATGCCGCTTTAACCAAGTGAAGCGTTTACAAGAAAGGGGAAATATCTCAATTGGAATTAAAGACGAAATAAACCAGCCACCTAATTTGGAATTAACTTTAATTTGGAATTAAATTATCATTAGGAATTATGTGTTTACAAGGTCAGGTTAAAGAGGAATTAACTTTTATTCCCCTTTAAGGAGGAATTAAAGCTCCCGTGTAAACGTGGCCAGTGATAACATTTGCTAAGGCCTCTTCTCAGAGACTTTGTCATTGTTATGCTTAACACTATCAGCAGCATACAAAACCCTGAGAGCACAGAACAACTGCAGATTCATTGGGACACACACATGAATACCTCTGAATCCCAGACCAGTCTGCCTCAAAAACCCTTTGACCAAATAAACTGTGTCCACATCTGACCTGCATTCGCAGGCAGTGCCAACCCAGCTGACCTTCTGTGCCCGCCCACACACACACACACACACACACACACACACACACACACACACACACACACTCTTCCCGGCCACTACAGGGGAGCTTTTTATTAATCAAAGATATCTGATTGGCTATCAACTGAATGTGTCCATTCACTGCTCCATAGATATAATATACTGTGGTGTAATTGTTTAATGTTTGTGCTGTTGAACGTACCCTAGAGCTGTTGTAATGTGTATATGTCTATGGCCTGCTCTGTTGATTCATCGCGACAAAGCTAGAGTGCTAAATTCAGATGGAGAGCAGGAAACTTGAGAATCTGACGTCTGAAATCATCAAAATGCCCATATTTTGTGTAGTTTACGACTGCTCCAGTCGTTCTAACCGAGAAAAGGAAAAGAGATTTTATAGAGTACCGAAGATTGTTGTTCACAGAGGTGAGAAATGTAAAAAGCTCACAGAACAATGCCGTAAAAAGTGGATTTTAAACCTACGTCTGTGGTCGGGAGGAGCAGAGTATTTATGTTTATATACTGTATATATATTTTGTGTTTATTTAGCATTAGGAATCTGTGTACCGTTCGCTCTTTGGATATTCTGTTTTAAAACCAAATCAAAATAACAAATAGTGTGGTTATTTTGTTTTTCTGATTCAGATGCTACTCGGAGTGTTTTCTTAATGCCCCACAAGTTAATGCTGCCTGGCGTCGACTCTGACCCTACAACTTGACTTCGTCTCATTCCATTTACAACCGCCACAACAGGTGGCACTTTAGACTATGTAAGACTAGACCTCTAGGGGTGACAGAGAAACAATCTAATCAAATATGACAAGAGCTACAATGCTTTGCGCAAACTAAACGTGCTGTCAAGACTTTGATACCCTTTGCTATCATGTACTTGTATGAAAGTGGATTTTCAGCTTTGCCAAACATGAAAACAAAACACAGAACAAGACTTTGCTTGGTGAACGATTTAAGACTCAGTTTTGTTTAAAGACAAAGACAGGATTAATAAAATAAGTGCAAAAGTAAACATGGATTCTTATCCATCTTACTTTTCTCATTGTCTGTCCTGTTGGTTTGTGATGTGAGCGAAAATGGGTGAATGAGCTGATATTGTGAAGCGCTTCGAGACATCTTTGGTGGTCAAAAAAGCTCTATAAGGCATATATAGATCAACAAGAGATTAAAAATACAGTGACAGAGGAGAGGAAGAAGGTTGAAGAAGAAAAGTTTGAAGGAAGCAACAATGAAGGAACTACTAAATAAAAAGAGTACTGTCTGCATAGGATCAATGAGATCTGAAGGCTTTACGTAATGAAGAGTTTAATGTGGGGTTCTATTAAACTTAACCATAATACATTGAACACAATCTGTACCAAACAATTGCTTTTAAAATCCTCAGAAGACTTACATCTGGATTTAATTTAACATTTGCATATATTATGCGCTGTATTTCTTCTTTACTGCAGCTCTAACATCTGCTCACATTCGTATTTCATTTGTCTGTGCACTTCACACGCCTGCACCAGCCTACACTTCAAAGAGAGAGCCAAAACATGCAGAGATCCAGACTAAACATGGTGATAAAATCAGGGCTTCAGTCCCTCACTCATCTGTTAGCAGCTGGGGCAGATTTATCCAGTTTTAATTCCAAGTCCAAACCTTTCTCGAGATTCATATCTATCCTGGCAAAGACAGGCACAACCTGCTCAGGGTGTAAAAGCTGCTAATTAGGACAATGCTTGTTCATGTGGATCTTGTTGGGTTTTTTCTTCCTTTTTATGAATTTTATATTTTGATAAGCGCATTGAGATGACTTTTTGTAATTTACGCTATACAAATAAAATTGAATTGAATTAAAATATATGCTATCAATGTGTGTTATAGCAGATCCTGTCAGTTAAACAAACAATAACCATAGGTAGCAATCTGCTCTCATCACACTGCTGGTTGTGTGGTGGAAGGTGTCACTGTTAACCTGCGAGTCAGTCGATATAAAGATCCCTCATACAATAGTTGAGTTCCAGTTAACCATTTTGAAACAGCTGCACATCAGCCATCAAGTAAAACTTAGTGATACATTGAATAATCTTTCAAATCAAATCAAAATGTATTTACAGAGTGCTTTTCATATATAAAGTATAATTAAAAGTGCTATACATCATTAAAACTTAAAAGATATCGCACACAAAGAAACCCCAATATCACATAATACACATAGGACAATGGCACATGATGATCTTGGAGGGAGGACAGCATCACAAGGGTCCATCTGCATCAGCAGCTGATCATAGTGCTTGGCCACAGGATGCCGACACAGGGCCCCCAGCGCAGTAAAGAGACAGGAGTCCTTCACCAGCACTGAGAGTCCACCAGCTCCCAGTGCAGAGGGCTCGCGCTGAGGAAACACTGGCAGAAGACAACAGCAATGGGATAAAACACAAATAGAACTAACAAGAAAAATAAAACCGCAGAACATACGTATAACCGTGGTAAAATACAAAGCAGTTGATACAGTCAAAAGCTAAAATAACATTAAATAAATAATTAGCTAATAGCTAAATTAAATAAGTGGGTCTTGAGCCTGTTCTTACAAATATGAACGTTCTCTGCACTCCTGAGGTGCTCCGTCAAACTGTTCCACAGAAGATGGCCGTAAAACTAGAACGACACCTCACTGTTTCCTGATTATGGGGATTACTAAAAGACCAGCGCAGGAGGACAACAGGGCCCGGGAAGGTTCATAAGGTAAAAGCACTTTTGAAACATAAGAAGGCCCAAGACCATTAAGATGCTTAAAAACAAATAAGAGAACTTTAAAATCATACCATCATCATACCTGTCCTCTAAAGCTTCATGGTGACAAACCTGAATGGCTATCGGCCTGTGGCCCTCACCCTGATACTCCTGTAGTCCAATGAGAAGTCTGGACGGAGGTGAAACACCTGCAACAAAGAAGGCCGGAGAGATGGTCTATTCAAACTATATGACCATGAACATAGTTTGTCTCATAATTATTTTCTTTATATTTGTGTTTATTACAGTACTTTAAAAAGGAAATGAACATAAAACACTTTATAATATGACATTAAATCCTGAGCACAATAATGCACTTAAATAATTGTAAATAGCAGTTAATCCAGGGAATTATTTGGTAACAAAATGGAATTGTTGGCAACAATCTTTTTTTAATCTGGGTTAAAATTAATTAATTCATTTATTTTTCTGTTCAGGGTCGGGGCGGCGGGGTTGTCTGTTGGTATCTCCAGTTTTTAACAGGTGCTAAACAAATTACAAAATGAAAATTTGACCGTTAGGATTTATTAGAGTTGAACCTTAACAAACCCTTAGTCAAAAAGATACACACAAATGTGGAGAGAATTTCATAAGCATCATTGCAACACCTTTCCACTTCTCTGTGTGTAATTTGTCTGTCTGACTGAGAAATTCAGTTCTGTCTCTTTTCCTTGTCTTATCGCTTGTCTGTTATTTCTTTATTAATGCCAGAGGGAATTTGCTTTTGTTACAGCCACTTTATAAAAACTAAAATCACAACCAAAAGAATAAAACATTTAACAAAGACAAAAGAAAGGATTAACGTTAAATAAGTGTATAATTAAGTAAAAGACTGTTAAAAATAAGGACACACATTACAGCAGTAAAAAATAAAGTAAGATGGATAATAATAATAATAATAATAATAATAATAATAATAATAATAATAATAATAATAATAATAATAATATACAAATATGATACAGATATTTACAAAAAAATTACACAAATACGATACAGATATTTACAAAAAAATTACACAAATACGATACAGATATTTACAACAATCAAGCTATGACACAGTTTTCTTTTTTCTTTTCTATTGATCATATGCCATCACCTGGGGACTGTTTCAACATCTTATTCATGTGCATTATCAGTTCTTATGGGGGTGTCAAGTAGTGATGAGATTATCCAATGCCATCTCCCAACCATTTAGCTGGGTTTGTACTGGGTGGGACTATCACCACATACAGTATGTGGTCTGACTATGTGATGGCTCTTAACAGATTTCATGCTTTATTCATTAATGCTTATATCTGAAACTGGACAGTTTTAAACATACATTTGGATGATGATAATTTTAAATACTGTACTTTAAGGGGGTGTGCTTAATTGTTTAATCCAACCCTAACCTGAATCATAACCAAAATTAAAACCTTAACCTGACTTAATCATAACTTTAAGTGTGAAACAATGTTTGTTTTAAAATATGTGTCATGGAATTCCCACCCTTTCTCTCATTAAGACCTGGCATTAGGTCTACTGGGATTTAGAACATTGAGATTTTTTCATTTCATCACCAAAGAAGTCTGGACCATTCTGGTTATCTTGCTTCCTTCTTTAGAAAATAAATGTGCAGTTAAAAATGTGGAAAATATTGAAAGTATTGTCTTATTTATAGTTTTAAACATATATTCAAAATTGGTAAGTGAATTGATCTGATTGCACATAAACAGGCTTATCATTGTACAATAATTATTTAAATAAGACATGGAGCATTTTACAAAAAGTCAGAAACCTGCACCCCAAAAAACTATTTTCACATTCATTAATCCTTTACTGTAACTGTCAGACAG
The DNA here is from genome assembly GCF_900634775.1 of Gouania willdenowi. Lineage (NCBI taxonomy): Eukaryota > Metazoa > Chordata > Actinopteri > Blenniiformes > Gobiesocidae > Gouania > Gouania willdenowi. The sequence goes on along the minus strand of NC_041049.1, from coordinate 31,564,645 downwards.
ACAGTCAAGTAGAAAAACCAAACCACACAAAAAGACAAAGCACACAGTCAGCAATGGTAGCAGAGCACACAAACCACTAGCATGACTGTCCTCTTGTGGTGACACAGACCTGCACAGTGTTCTCTGGGTTGCTCAAAGCTTCTGTGGAGTCCTTCACAGATATGTTCTCCATTTCATCCCTGAACCCACTGCAGACTCAGTGAGACTTACAGCACATCTGCTTGAGGAAAGGATTACCACTGATCATCTGCATGGTTTGTGCTGATATAAATGTGTATCCTGACTCTGGTAGGGATGAAAGAAGTGGACAGTTGTTCGTATGCTGAGAGGGGTTTGTGTGTGGTGTCAGAGGATTCCTGTCATGCTTTCTGCTTATTCTGAATGGAAAATCACTGCAAACCAAAACAAAGTAAATCAATGTTACAGAGAACTGGCGGACAGGGTGGTAGGAAAAAATATATTACCCCTTTATGAGAAAAACGCACCCAGTCTCAGGTACAACTATATATTCATCCATATTTTATATCAAACATGTTATATAGTTGTAGTTGTGATTAGAGTTACAGAATAGTTAGCCATTTGAGGCCCTATTCTTCCATTTGCACTTAAGCATTTTTTACATGCATGCAGTTGCACATGTACTGTATATATATTTTTTCGGCCCAAAAAGATTACCTGAACATAAGTACAAATAGGTTTTGGATGAATTAGCAGCCATGTTTTGAAATTATAGTAATAGAAGAGACCTGCAAGTCATGAAACAGCCCTGCCCCATTGTTCTTCTAGCCAAGAAGGATGGGTTAATGTGGTTCCGTGTGGAACAACATAAGGTTAATGATATGTGCATACACATATGATTCATAGCTTATGCCCTGAGTTGACGAGCTCCTGGAGCGGCCGGGTATTGCTTGATTTTTTACGACACTGAATATACCCAAGGGCTACACGCAGATTACCTTGTCTTTGGACTCCAAGGAGAGGGCTCCAGAGACCTTCCAACAGCTTATTGAACTGGGTTTTGTGCCCGCATGCAGAGTCGGCCCGTGGCGTAGGCAGTATAGGCAAATGCTAGGGGTGCCAGCAATCATAAAGTGATTTTTTCCTCTTTTTTTAAATTATTTAAACAATCAAAGCGCTGATATCATTAGCATACAAAACTTGATAGTAATATTAATAACTAGTTTTAATGAAAATTTAAAAAATGGTTTTAGTTCCTCCCCCCAAATCGATTGACAGGTTGGCTGAGGCATGACCCACGCAGCTCAGACCAGTTATTTACTGTTTACTGCTGCAGCAAGTAGCGTCATGTCTAAACAACCAAACAAATTATCTGGTGCCCAGGGAAGAAAAAACGAAAATAAGAGGAGGAAAAACTTGGAAAAGCCAGAGGTAAGCCAGTGTTTGACTATCAGTGATGTGCAGTCAGGGTAGGCAAGGTAGGCAGTGCCTACCCAAGGGTGAATTGATATATTGATTATTTGTTTTAATTATAACATAATTATAAATGATTTATTTTTTCCATTTCTGATAGCCTACAATACCTATAAGTTTGAAAGTGTCAGCATTTTGTGCTTTTCATAGACCAAATGACTAAACATCGCTATTTCCTGGTACGGTAGAGACGCTGCACAAATCTCACTCCGCTGTAAGGCAGGAGGAGGCAACACCCTCTCTTCCAAAAGCACTTTGCTGCTCTGTCTCTGTTTCCATAGCGTGTTTTTTATGTGTTTGCATATGCAAGATTCCCCAAGATTAAAACCATTTATGTAAAAAAGGCCAATCTCTACGCTGCCTTTGGACGTAACTGTGCCATGCTAAATGCTATACGTAAGTTCACAGTGCATTAGTGAATTGATACAGCGTGACTGCTACAGCTGCTACGTTCTCTAGCTAGTGGGCGGGATAACACTACAGGCAGGATGACAGCGCTAGAGATGATAAAGAAACTTTTTTTTGAGGAAAAACGACAGCTTTTAAAAGATGGGAGACCAACACCTGAGTTACCAGAGCTTCAGCAAAGGTAAGATCAGAACATGTTTCAGAAAATGTTTCATACTTTTCACAATGAATGGTACAAATGGAAGGATAGGTTTTGTGGATTCTCCTCACTGGGGCTGTTCCGAGTTGTTGTTGTTGTTGTTGTTGTTGTCATCATTTTCTACATGTTTCTGTGTTTCCAACACAAACAACGAAATGCGCTGTTGTATCATGAGATATATCTTGTTGGGAGAGTATGGAGGCTATATTGAATAATTACTTATGTTTCTTTAATGGTGTTTTATGATGTTGATTTTGTTTGATTAACACTTGCCAACAGAAACATAATAAATTTTCATTGGTAGTCTTGATTTGCAATTTGCTTACCCAACCCTAGTGGTCGCGGCACGTCACTGGGATTAATGAATTGTTTTACATTATCAAACAAGCTGGCAGAGCGACCATACTAAGGCTTGTTAACAGCTAGTGCTAAACAGAAACAGATAAAATACTAGCTTAACAAAAACAATGATTGTCTATTCATTTATTTCATTGCAGTTTAACGTCATTTAGGAGAACTATGTATTATTATGCAAAAGTAAGTAGTGACGTCACAGTTTGTATTTTTATACAATTATGTATATATATATATAGCCAACCCACCACTATCTATCTATCTTTTATCTGTATCTTGTTTTTGTGCAATGCCTACTCTAATAATATTAATAATTAGGATTTTGAACCTGTTACTAAGATATTTAAATTGCCTTTCATTTACTTGTGTGTGTTCTTTTTTATGTGTATGTAAAACCATTTTATCAAATTTAAATGCAATGTCAAAAAAGTAATTTTTTGCTCATGTTTTCTCTTTATGTAAAGTGTATTTGTGAGTATGGTTAAGACCACAATGCAAGTGTCAGAAATGATTCTGATGATAATAATAATATAACAATATTGTAAATATCAATTAAAACATCATATAAGGGAGCGCCAAAAAGGCTAGGGCCGGCACTGCCCACATGCATATACCTTGTTGACGTAATCATACACAGTGAAACCTGGGAGGAGCATGTCTGTTGTGTGTCAGCTGTGTTGGGTGCATTAAGGCAGGCGGGGCTCATGACCAACCAAAAGAAGTGAGCAGTTTGATAGAGGGAGGTACCATTAATACAATAAATGGCCCTTAAGGCCCTCTATGGCTGAAGATTACAATAAACTCCTAATTAAAATACCAAATACCTATGACAAAATAAATTACTTGCTCAAATACCAGTATGGCAATAAAAGCTGTCTTACAATAAAAATTCATGCAACCCTCCTGTTATAAAATGAATGTTAGTGGTGTTTGTTAAGTAGGGTAGTGGAAGTAGGAAGGAAGGACAGCTTTTAATAATTACTTTTTATATCTACTGGCTCTGAACCATCTTTGACAGAGCAATAGTTCATATTCTGTATGAAGAACATGAAATATGCTCTAATTTTGCTTGCCAATCACTTTCATGGCTGATTTTAGCATTTTTCTTTTTTCAATCTTGCATTTACATTGAACAGATGGTGAGCCAAACCATGCAGCATATCTGATCCGAATTTCTATGACTACATTATAGAAGGTCATCATTACACTTGTACTCACACCAAATAATCTCAGTCCGTGAAGGAAATGTAGTCAGTTTAGCTCACAGAACTGTAAATAAGTATTCATCTGAACTCCCAAATACTTATGACTTTTTTTGTGTTCAGAATGAGATTATGTATCTAACACCAAACCAAAAAAAGGCAACCACATTTAGATACTACCAGGGGCAGTTCACAACATACAAAAAACTTAAAATAATTGTCTCATCAGAAAATGTATTATCAAAGTTTTTTAATGACTGCTTCTACAGTATTTTGTGTAAAGTGTAAACAAATGAATCACGTCCTCTGTGCTGCGCCTCTTCCTATTTGCTGCAGGGGGTCAAGAAGAAGAGATATTATTAGTTTAATTAAATCCACAATGAATTTCTCAAAGCACATCTTGATGATACAAGTTAACACAACAGGTTGAAAATCCTTATCCTCTGTAGGACATGCCACTTTTGGAATCAGAATAATGGTAGATTTCTTCCACAGTGCTGGAACTGTGTGGCTGTTAAGGGACTGCTGAAAGATAGGCCACCAGTCCTCAGTTAACTCAGATGCACAGCATTTTAGCAAGCTAGCCTGTAAGCCATCTGGACCCATAGACTTCTTATTGCACACTTTAAAAAAAGAAAAACGCCTGAACCTGTAATGGGTCAATTTTAACATTGCGGTAGGGTCAAACAGAAAATAATCCTTATTTTGTGGCATTCAACCCATCGCCTTTTTCTTTGTACACAAGATACACCAGAAGATATTTGCAGCTTGGACGTAGAACCGAGGAAGAAACTTTAAGAACATAAAATGTAAAATTTGCCTCCACATCCCTTTAGCGTGCAGAATGTGTCTCTCACCAACTGGCTGCTGCTGAAGGAAAGGGGCGTGACCAGACTGACACAAAAACACCAATACGTAACTGTGCTGAATGGGTCAAACTCCGTGGGGCAGGATAAATGTTTGACTAACCTAACTCTGAAGGTGATAAGGTTACTCAACAACTCACATTTCAAACAAATCCTTTGGCATCTTTTAGGTTGGGGTTAATTTTGAAAGCAGATTTTAGTTAAGATTTTGTTATTGTCTTCTGATGAGAATTAGATTTTGTTTTAGTATTACTTTTGTCATTTGTTTTGGGATTGATCTGACAAAATGTAAACATTTTCTAGGAAATCGGAAGAGTACTAAATATACCCAACAGAAATCTTTGCCACTTATTATTCAGTCAAATGATGAAATTGTAACTATATTTTCAGATAACTAAAACATGATTTTACTATTAATTTTGTAGAATAGTTAGTCAACTCTAATCTAACTGGTATTAGTGTGCCTTAACTTCCCAGAGTTTACTTCTGATTAGGTCATTTAACACCATGTCCCATGTCCAATAAAGAATACAAAAGAACAAAATCAGATAAAAATATGTTTTAATGAAAAGCTTGATTTGCTGTTAATTTTAGAGTGGCATGAATGTTTTGTCTCTGTTCTTGTGTTGTTTTCAGACTGTGTCACTTTATGCACTTTACATAGGAAAAACTGATCTCAGCTATGTTATTGTTTGTTTCCTTTTTTAATATTCCTATTGAGTTGAAAGAGCCTTCCTAGAGTAAGTATGCCCAGAGTTAAAGTCAAACATAAGCATAGTCATTTTCCATATACAACTAATGGTAAATTAATGGTATAGTAAAATATTGTTGCAAAATATACCAACATTTCCATCAAAGTTTTCTAATAAAATGTTTTGATCATGTCCATTGGGAAATGTTCTTGTTAAAGTCCGACTTGACTTTCACCCCTTTCATCAAATTATACTTTTTGATAAAAATGCCATGCATTGGTATTATAATGTGACATCTTGCCTCTGTTAGCATTTACTCTACTTTTATTCAGCTTTGATACCTAACCTTTTCAGATGCTATGTGGAGATGCAACTTTCTGCAACATTTCAAGATGAACCTTTTGTTAACATCTTATAGCCATAGGTTTTCACCAGTCGTAAGCAGAGGAGTATATATTTTTTTAAATGAAAAAGCAGATATGAACAAAAATAAACGTCCTTACATATATACAGTATGTATATCAGAAATGCAATTTTTTGTTCATATCTGCTCTTCCTGTTGGACGACATAGCGTCAGTATCAGCAGGAAAGATAAAACGCGAGTTCAATGTTCAAGGTCAAGCCGCAGAGAGAGTTTTTCTTGCTGTTATTCCCAGTGTATTAGCAATGAACCTGACTGCAGAGAGCCACAGGATCCCTCTCAGTGATGGGAACAGCATTCCTCTTCTGGGATTGGGGACTTATGGAGACCCTCGAACGGTGAGAAGTATCACATATTTCAGCATTTGGAAATCAAACAATAGACCTTAAACATAAACAGTGACTTTGAAATGTTTAAGTGCCTTTACAAATTTTAAGAAATTTTGGATCATGAACAGTTGAATTACATTAAGGTATGTTGATTAGGTTTTAGAGCTTAAGCTAGGATCTAAAATGTGATTATCTATCATTAATTCAGCTTATCTTTATTGCTGCAAAAGAACGGCACGTTTCAGAGATATGGGCTTCTGCGGGAGGGTAAAGATCATGTCTGTTAAATAGCAGAAATTACAATAGCCTAAAGCTGCCTTCACAGTCCCGGACTCAAGCTGAGTCTCAAAATCATACAGTGTGGATACTTACAGCAATAAAAACAGCTCTTCCTCCTTTAGCTGTCCCAGCTGTAGTCCACCACCACCTCCTTAGTCCTCAGCTTTAGCTGTGCTTCATGCAACAAAGCTCTCCACTAGCCCTTTGCACACCTCTTCTTCCTCATTATTAATGCAACCAACTGTAGAAATGTAATCAGAAAACTTTTGGAGGTGGCAGGATCCAGAGTTGAACTAGAAGTCTGAGTGTGAAGAGGAAAGGAGCCAAAACTACACCTTGGGGCACTCCAGTGATGCTTTATCCTGTGTCAGATACACAGACTCAGTTACATACTGCAGCCAGCATGTGAGGTAATCCATGATATTGTGATTTCCTAGTGTAGCTGCATATCCAACATCTTGTCAGTCAAGAGGGTTGGATGCTGTGGCAAGCACTGAAGAAGTAAAAAAACAGGACTCTCAAGGTTATTCCTGCACTCTCAAGATGTGAGAGGGCATTGTGGGTGTGAAAGATGATGGTATCTTCTACATCAATGTTCTATCACAGCGTAAAATGCCAGGGGTCCACAAAGTCAGACAGCAGTCTTTTCAAGTGATCAATAACAAGCCTCTTAATAAAAGACTTCATGACATATGACATGAGAGCCACAGGTTGTCTTTTCTTTGGTATCTGGCACAAAACAGGAAGTTTTCTGTGCATCAGACCCCTTCCTCAATTTCAGGGAAAGATTAAAGAGGTGCTGGAAGACATCTGCAAGCTGCATACACTCTGAGAACCCTGGAGCTGATTACTGTATTTCTGGTCCAGTTTCCTTTTTCCTACTCAGGGGCGGATTCACTAAAGGTTTAAGGGTATTGAAACGTGTGCAAACATCACTCTACGCGCTAATAAGCCAAACAAACCCTCGGGAATCAGTAGTGTGCGGCTGCTACACATTGCAATGTGCCCTCAATCCGTTTAGCGTGTTTCCATCTGATGCAAATGTATATTAGGTGGAGCTCACAAGGCGAGCAAAAAATGGGAGGAGGACATGCAAATAAATTAACTGACAAGCAGGTGCAAACACACACTCAGAGATTCGCTACAGTAAAGTGTGTGAAGGAGAGAAAAAGCAGGATGCCTGAAGCCCATGTGGAGTTTGGTACGTGTGTGTCCTCTGCGGTGCAGAGCCAGAGGATGCTGTGCACGGACCTATATGGATGTCGCTTCGGACGCACAGCTCCAGTGAACTGTTGTGTCTTTCTCTCCATGTTTTGACCATCAATAAACTCTGGTGTTGCGTTAATGTCAAGCCAGAATCAGCTGATCAGATGCGTAATTTACGCAGTGATGGACCAATGTTCACTTATGAGAGTGTGCATCACACAGCGCTGCTCAGAGTGGCTGGATAATGGTCAGTAGATCATCGTCAAATGGTGCAGACTGATTGACAGACTTGCTGCATTAACCCGGATCAATGGTATATCAATAGGAAGGTATCTGTCCATATCTGCCTATTTTTCATGACTGAGCAAAGTTACAGGACCTGACTGAGCATTAAATCAGGAGGAAAAAATATAATTAGGTTTTAAAGTTGTTTTTAAAAAAAAGAAAAAGAAAAAAAAAATGTATTTGTTTATTTAGTTTTCTACGTTATTAAATATTTGTGCAGCAGACAGAGAAGTCCATCTGCCTCTGCCTTAACTTCATCAAATATCATTGTGTGCTTCTGTGTGCCTCACCTTTCCACATTGAATGAGCAAAACACTCATTTAAAAAGGGCAGTCTCCACCACTTCTGCACGCGCTCTAATCATTGCTGCAATCTTAGTGAATTCTTTGCAGCAGGTGAGGAAACTGTGTCACCAAAGGATTTAGGAATGGACCTAGTTTATCACCTTTTATTTCAGATCTTACCCCTCAGTGTGTAGAACTCCCTTTGTAACTGGCTGGGTGTGAGGACCAGGTCCCAGATGGTAATGGGTGATGCTTCATGAATAATAATTGTAAAAATAAAATAATCTGACAACCTTTCAAAACGACCCGCTGGAGCCTTATTAAAACTTTGAGCAACACTGGATGAGACCATTCTTTGGTTGTACAGAAGTGAGTCTGGGCCCTGCTCATGGAGTGACTATTTTCCTTTTTGATCAGTACTGTACAGAACACTACAGTCAAGAACACCCAAATATAACTTTTTTGTTTTTGCCTGGCAAATAATATGTAGCCCATGTTAAACACTTTGCTTGTCATTTCTAATGCATCTTTTTTTTTCAATTTGCCTCTAAAATAATGTAATGACTGATTATTGTAATCTGATTTTACATTTTTTTGTGTATAAAGCCTGGGCCTAAGTAGATGTACTGTTTTCAAACAAATCAAAGTTACGAATGGTATAGACACCAACTAAAAAGAACGTTGTTTACATTATTTGTGTGTTTCTAACAAGACGCCCAAAGGAAAAGCCCTTGAATGTGTCAAGCTGGCCATAGACGTGGGTTACAGACATTTTGATGGAGCACTGGTGTATTTCAATGAGCATGAAGTGGGTCAAGCCATCAGGGAGAAGATTGCAGATGGAAGCGTGAGGCGAGAGGACATTTTTTACTGTGGGAAGGTGAGGCATTATCTGTCCCCAAATGTTTTTGGTCACGCTTTAATTTATCTTGAAGATGCTGTCATGGCTGCCATCTGTTCCTAATCTGTTTTTTTGTTGGTCTCTCTGCTTTCTTGTTATTTGTGAGTCTTCTATTTCAGCTTTGGAATACCTTTCATCCACCAGAGTTAGTAAGACCTGCTCTAGAAAGGACTCTCAAAGCTTTAAAACTGGACTATGTAGACCTCTACATTGTGGAGCTTCCTATGGCCTTTAAGGTTTGTACACTGCACACCTTACTTTGAAAGAAGTTAACCAAGTGTAATAACAAACAATTGGTAGTTAGGCAAGCTGTTTTTCTTTTCTTAAAAGAGGATATATAGCCAACTAAATTGAAACATAGCTGCTGTGCAATGGTTGGTGCAGACAATTTTAGGCAAAGTTAGGCAAGTCTTAGCAAATGGTAAGTGTTAAATGGACCTAAATTATATAGTGCATGTATGACAAAGTAGTTCCAAAGGGCTTTACAATTATTAGCTTATTCACTCACCATTGGAAGCAATAGAGTTCAGTGTCTTCCCCATATAGACAGGCATAGCCTTCGGATCAAAAACACGACCTCACAATTTGAAAACAACCCCATATCACCTGAGACTTGGGCAACAGTGGCTCAGGTGGTAGAGAGGTCATTGTTTAGTGTAGGAAGATGAAAAAATGTGGCATTCTGATGTGAATTTAACATCAGTTGAGGCATGAACTCAGACAACTGTGTGGTAGATTCTTATTCTCTCTCATTATAGGAATTCTGCAGCTGCAATGACTAGTCATTGAATCGATAAGTCAATCCACAACTATTTCATTATAAAACGTCCTCTGTCAACTAAAGCTAATTGGTGAATGGAAATGCCACATGTAGCTTCACTAAATGATGAAGCCTGTCACCTGTGTTTCAAGACAGCAGCTGTTAGTGTTTAAATAATTCAGTTAGCACAAAAATAAAACAGAAAGAAAGAAAGAGGATTTGCTGGAGTTTCCAGGTGCTTAAATCAAATTCTTAAAGCGATTATCCAGAGAATGAAAAGAGAGAAAGAATATTCAAAAGCGAACGTCTCGATGTCCCTCCCTAAACAGTTCCACTTCCTCCTCCTACCGCTGCCATTTAATTGACAGTCTCGAAGCCTATTGGCTGGGCAATCGTGGCTCGATTTTCTATTTGTATAGAGGTCTATAGGACGAAGGCAGGACTTACTGTAAATACATTATATTAATGACCCCCGGCAGTAGACCGTAGTAAAAGACTAGTTGGGAATTTTTTCGCATTTCAAAAGAATTATACATAAACATAGATTTCTCACATGAGCTTTTAGGAGTTAGAATCCTAATGTTTGTTATAGTTATCTACATGAAAATAAATAAGCTCATGATGAGCAAAACCAATTTCATTCAAATTCAATCAAGTAAAATTACGAGATGGAAGAACAAATGTGTGCATATCAATTTTAACTAAATTAATAGATTTTTTAAAAGACAATTGAAAATCTGTGAAACAAACAATTTAACTGAACCAATTAGATTAAAACTTTGTATTTTTTATTGTTCTTAATATTATTATATTTCTCGCAAAAAAAATCCTGTCAATATCTTTTGTCTTAGATAAAGTTAAAAATTGTCCCATTAATCTTAAATCCTTCTTTAAAAATGTACATGATTTGCAAATGTAACCTTGAATATTCAATAAGGGTGTCCTCCTGATACAACTTTTTCACTTCTATAATGATACCCATATTGCAACCTTAATTATTGGCTGATACCGATATTGAAAGCGATATAATATTAGTGCAAATCATACATTCTTTTTTTTGTCATGTGGTTTGTTAGAAAAAGCTTCATCAAGTGATATTACTCAAACAGAAAACAACAGTCTGCAACAGAATGTATGAGAAAAACTCACCCATTATTAGAAGTGCTGGATATGATTTTTTTTTCTTGCTGTTATTGGATCAATATTCAATATAAATATCGAATTGGGACTAATGCGCTCTAATAATCAGCATAAAGATAGCATTTCTACAGTGCCATAACCACACACTGAGGATTATGTTTGCTTTAATGCTGTGTTTATTTTTCAGCCTGGGATGGAATTTTATCCCAAAGATGAGAACGGGAAATATATCTATCACCAAACAGACCTCTGTGCTACCTGGGAGGTGAGTCCATTATGTTATTATTTTTAAGACCAAGTATGATCATTTTTCACTGCAACAGAGAAAAGTACATGTAAAGATCATATGGCTGATGTAATAGGTGTTGCTTCAAATCCCTTTATTCGCTTCTTTTAAAGGGACACATCAATTTAGCCACATTCTTCACGGCAACAAGATCATCAACAAAAACAAATGTATATTTTTGTAGAAATTGATCATTACCTCCCCATCCTCCTCGCCTCCGCAAAACTACTCAGATGGAGGATTTGAAAAGAAGGAAGCTGCCTCACATGCTCCTCCCACTCCCCCAAAACTGAGGCAATGGAGAGCAGTGGTGGCTCCTGACAAATTTCTCAGGGGGATCAACTGTTCTGATGATGACTAAGGTGACCCATTATATGGGAAAATTAATAAGCAGCAAGACAATTGCCACATCCTGTTATTTTCAGGTCAACTTACATAGCAATACCAAATGTAACGGCTCCAGGGAAAAGTTACATCCAGGAGAGTTCAACCAATGTAATGTATTTGGCTCTACAAATTAAGATCAACAGAGAGATAAACTGTGAATCAGTTTACCTTCAAATATCTTTGAACATGGACCCTTGCTTTACCAAAGGGGACTACATATAAGTCAAAATCATTAAAAGTATTTATTTAGGGTTCTTTTAAGTAGTTATCTTAATTACAAATAGGTTATATACATCCAAATAAAGGGGTAGTGCATTTAAATTGCTCAACATTGCACAAAGAATACTGTATTTGCGTGTGCGTGTGCGTGTGTGTGTGTGTCTGATTTAATATTTGGCACCAAGTAGGCGCACATAGACGTTTTTAAACAATTGGCTTGAAAAAAAAACTTTAAAAAAAAAAACATGTTATACTATGATGAATGTTGCAGTTTATCCAGGATACCCCTGGAACGATGCCAGTCCATCACAGCGCACTCGCAAACGTGCGCTCACACACGCGCACACACTTACTTTGAGTAGAGGCGGCGGTGGCCTCTCTCCAGTTTATTCTGTGTAAAGTGAGAGATGATGTTTCTCTGTGAGTTGATGCAAGGTTAGAGCAAGGTAGTCGGCTGTTAAAACCATCAGCATTGCCTGAAGTGCACAGTTAAATGTGCAAAGGACATTGGTGATTGCCCATTTGTTGTCTTTGTGGGGAACTGGGGTGTCACTCATCTTCCTCATCAGAAATTCACACGCTACCGTAAATTCAATTTCAACCACGTCGTTTCCAGCCCACATCAGTGCGAGCCCTCCCGGAACCAATAAGGAATGCATTGCAATGACTGAAATAAGAAAAAAAACATTCATGTTACATTCGAGTCTATTTGAGCAGTCTGGGCGATTTTCAATTTGACTGCCCAAAAGGGGCAGTACTTCATGCAGCACAGTCCTGCGTTGATTGGACAATGAAAAGATGAGCAGCTCAAACTGTCTAGAACTATCACAGCCCTGTAACACTGTTTCCCTTTTGGTAGGGCATTGCCCTGATCGCCCTTATGAAGAAACCGGCCATGTTGGAGAGCAAGGGCTAAATTCATGCCATTGATCATCAGACAGAGTCCTGCTTTCTCAGTGGCTGTGGCAAGGCTGCACAGTTCTCTATCACAACATTCGTTTGGTTGTCTCACTATAGGATATTGGGATAATGTATATGCCTCCGCGTTATATCTCAGAAGCCCAATCTCATTACACCAATCCTGATTGGCTGGTGAAATGTATTCATCCGCCGAAGGTAGTCCCTCCTACTATAAGTAGAGGGGGCGGAGAATACAGCGTCATTCAAAAACCTCTTCTCACTCAGAGCTATCTCACGTCGCAGCAGCTTAACTGTCCACAGGTGGACCCTTTTCTGGATTCTGTCGCCGGATGCTGCTGTTGATGCTTTTTCTGCTCTCGACCACACCAGGTCGACCAGTGTTTTCCCTGCTTTTCATGCTTGGTGCAACACTGCTTTGACGCCCTACGTGGCCGTCGAGAGCCGACCGCTGACACACCTGTTTTCAGCTTGGCTCAGCGCTTCATCGGACGCAACACCAGTTAGCGGCTCGGTTACGACACCGCCCTCGCCACCCCACCACGGTTGCGAGGTGCTAGGCGTCAGTCCTTGGTTATCTTAGCGGCTAGCAGCCACGTGCCAGCGCTAGCTAACCACTTCTTCCTGCTTGCAAACCAGCACAGAAGAGGAGATGGAGGACAAGTCCACGCACACCAGGGGGGTTTGGATGCTCGAAGGCTTGGCTCTGCAGGTGCGGGAACAAAATCTTGGGCCGGGACACACACCAGGTCTGCTCAGGGTGCCTCAGGCTGGAAGAAGCCCGGCAGGCCCTTCCTTTCACCACTGCACTGTCTTCATGGTGAACAACTTCCGTCTGTGGCTTGCGCACCATGTCAGCTTGTCAAAGCAGGAACCCTATCTTCCCCCCTCATGGCACCAAGGCTGTCGCGACAGAGTTGGAGACGGAGACCTGTGCGGAGCCTGCGGTCCGACCTCGCCTATGTTTCTCCACCCGAAGAGGACATTCTTGACTTAAACTTGGACTTCCTCTTTGTCCTCATTTTAGAGGACAAAGAGGAACACGACATTTTTTGTCAACCTGGCTCGTGCTGCAAATCCCGTCGCCTCTGTTGCCTCCTTGGAGGGAGCTGAGGAAAGCATACGCGCCGCTGGCCGACTGGCCATCCCCTGGCCTGCCGTCGTGACCGATTCGACCAGGTCGCATTATAAGGGGAAGCGGTTCCCAGCAACCAGAGGTCTGGCAAAGCAACTTCTCCCTGTCTTCCCGGAGTTGCTGGACAAGGTGGCTACAAGGCCAAGAAGAAAGATGACAGAGCTCTCCATCTACCCAGGAAGTCCCCGATCCTGTCGCCACCTGCTCACCGCAAGGCATTCCCTGCTCCTCAGGGTGCGCAGTTTAAGACCCCTAAACTGTCTGCGCCCCAGCCCGCCCAACCGTGCAGGCAAAAAGAAGAAGAGAACAACCTCCTCTCATCTTCCCCGGTGAGGCAGCTGGATGTTCCCCGTTCTCCAGCTCCACTTGTTCTGCTGTCAAACGTGCACCTGAGGGCCTCCCACGACCCCGCCTCCCTGCTACCACGGCTTGGTCCGAAGGCTGCGGGGAGGGAAGGATGTTTTTCCATGGAGGTTCCGGCTGTTGCCTCTCCGAAAAAGTGTCCAAAAACACGCATCCACACTCATGTTCTTTCAAACAAAATAATGTGTGCCTCGCTGTCGCACCCAGGCCAAAGACTGAGGGCGCAGCAAATCAAAAATCATCATAAAGCACAATGTCACCATAAGCAGCGCTGCTGCGATGCCCGCTGTTCTCTTTTGTTGGGTGGGCTGTGCCCCCCTCGAGCAAGGGACAGTGGGGTCTTCACCGTCATGCTGCCCCCGGGAAGAGTGGACGTTGCTCCTCTTGGGGGCATTGGCATGATTCCACCGCTAGAGGGCGCCACCGCACCACAGAGGAGGCCACTTGCTCTCAAAGGGAGATGCCTTGACTGTGATAGGTGGAACCATCAAGTGCTCAAAGCAATAAGTCTGACAAAATAGTTTGAAAAATGTTTTTTGAGGTCATAACTGAAATCTAATTAAACATACTAGGGATTGTGGAATTCACTGTATATAGAATGGCTCAACAGGCCATTGTCGAGAGAGGCATTCCCGCTTGATCCCTGTTTGTTTGGCTACAAATATTAAACAGTTTTTTCTGTCAGGAACTCTTTAACATGGCCTTTAATCAACATGAGAGGGGTGCTATACATAGCAGATTTAGTGACATAAATTGAAGCAGGAGAATCAACAGCCCATAGGAAAACTTAAAAAGACCGGCAGGATAAAAAGCAATGCAAACTTCACTCATAAGGCAATCTATCTGTTCTTTTTGAGTTTTGCACCATCTCATCTTTGAGATGATCCCAATTTGTACAATAAGAATGCAAAACCCCTGTCTTTTAGGCTTTGGAGGCCTGCAAAGATGCTGGCCTGGTTCGATCCCTGGGAGTCTCCAACTTCAACCACCGGCAATTGGAGCTGCTTCTGAACAAGCCAGGCCTCAAACACAAACCTGTGTCCAACCAGGTGAACTCAACTGCTCTCTTCTAATCTTATCTATCAGTGTATGTGGAGCTAGAACATACATGAGATACACAGCTTTCAAAAGCATTAATCAGGGGATATGCAAGTCTTTTTACCTTTTGATACTGTATCTCAAGAGGAAGAGATTTCATTTCCCTTCACTCTAGCTTTCTTTATCAAGCTGATGTGTTGTAGGCTAAATCTTGGCCAGCATCCCTTTAACTGATCTCTTTCTTTATGTTTTACTTGCAGGTTGAATGCCATCCATATTTCACACAGCCCAAGCTGCTGGAATACTGTCGTCAGAACGACATCGTAATTGTTGGATATTGTCCTATTGGCTCCTCCAGAGATGCATCCTGGTATGTATTTTTTAAACCATTCATGAGGACTTTTTATAGCTGATGTGATACTTTTGTCATGCTAGTACAGTTGTTTGGATGTCACACACACAATGAGCCTTCAGAGCCATGCATGCAGTTTCTAAAAACGATTGTGTGTCCTCCTATTCAGTAACTATCTCAGCAAATCGGGATGAGTGATAGAATACACCCTGGACAAATTGCCAATTAGTTTGGTTTTTACACATCTAAGAACAGTTAGAGACTCACAAGCTGTGTGACAACTGAAAAAGTTGTATAAGAAAGCTAAACTGCCCCATATGAGTTAACCAGAGGGAAACTCCATCAGAGATTTTTACTGTTCGCAGTTTCAGATGAAAACTGTGTGCTTAGGCTTTCAAAAAGGAATACAACTGAATATAATTGAATATCATAAAATATAATCAAATAGGTTGCATTTTAGAGTTTTTGGATTTAAACATTTTGTTGCCTGTTATCCTGATATTCTTAGTTATCTAATCTACTGTGTGATTGTTCAGTATAAAATAAGGTATGGGCTTGTGAAAATGCCTTGCAATTAAAAAACACGTTATTCATTCCTTTAAAGTAATCAGAGGCTTTTAAAACAAACTAACTCTAAACAAACAGGTACCGCGCAGACAAATAACAGATTGCAGAAACACAGTTCCCTTCATGATATTGACAAACTAAAACCTGTATTGAGAAAGACTAAGAAACTTAAAAAATGAATTAAATTAGCAGGATTAGATAAGATTCTGTTTGACCTGGATCAGCTAAACCTAAACCCTTTCCATTAGTCCTGATGTGGTTTCTCACCTCTTGGTTTTATGGATCTCATTACCAATGCTGTTTATGTCACTTGGTTTCATTCACTGATTTGACTCATTTGTGTTGCTTCCCTGTCCTTCTATTTCAGGGTGAATGTGACGTCTCCACCTCTTCTGGAAGACAAGTTGCTTGTGTCGATTGGGAAGAAGTACAACAAGAGCAGTGCTCAGGTGGCTCTGCGCTTCAATGTGCAGAGAGGAGTGGTGGTCATTCCCAAGAGCTTTAGCCCTGAGCGGATCACACACAACTTCCAGGTAACAAAACACTGTAGAATTTGTGTGTTTACACATGGTGGAGGAAGCGTGTGATAGCATACATAGTTTTCAAAAATTCATGCTAATTTTGTCAGTAATGATGTCATTGTAGATATTTGATTTCTCGCTCACTGAGGAAGAAATGAAAGGAATCGAAGATCTAAACAAGAATATTCGCTTTGTGGAGCTGCTAATGTAAGAATAAATTCTAGTCCCTTTGTTTCTAATGCAGTATTTTATTCAACACTGAACTGTTTTATCTTTTTACCTCTCAAGGTGGAGTGACCATCCAGAGTACCCATTTCATGATGAATTTTAAACTTTTGTTAATGATATAGATTCATTTGATTCTCTAAAACCAAAATAAAATGAAAATGGTGAAACAGAGTTTATACCTTGATAAAATGACCATTGGTCATGTACGGAGCACAAAATGTGAAGAATCGACAAGGATCAGCTAGTGTTCAGAACAAAACTTAGAAAACACAGAGCATCACAGGTTTACGATGGCATTCTGGTGGAGCAGTACAATGGAGGGAAGAAGATAATATTTTTTTGTCACTGTGATGATCGACAGACACCATCAGACAACATCTTAGATCTCCAGCTTTCAGCATAGAACAATTTTCAAAATTTAAAACAATAAAACACATGCAAAAAAAAAAAGTTCAATGTGTTTTATTGTTGACTATCAGTCATGGTGTGTGTATGAAATAAAGGTGAATGTTGTTTGTTTGTGCAGACTTCCAGCATCGAGATCCTTTAAGAAATGCATTAAAGCCCTCCCATTTTGGACCCCTGTCATGGGGAAACCATACTGAATAGGCTTTTGGTTTGTAATGCAAGTTGAGCAGATAATGTTTTTGAAATCACTAAAATTATGTACAGGAAAAAAAACTGGGATCACATTCTAAATGTAAGATACTGAAAAGTTACATTGAGTGCGGATAAAGCATTTGCGTATTTTTGAAACAGTTTGATCCACGTCTGTGTCACCAATGCACGTGTGCATTTTCATGATGAACAGCATGAAGCTAAAGCCCTCCATGTTTTGTGGTTCCTGGGAGAATATGTGTGTCAAAAGGTTGTGCAATCAACCCAGCACGGTATGCACAGACCTCCAGTGTGCTGTGAGTAGTGCGAGGCTGCGTGTACGTGTGGGGGGATGTTCTGAATGGAGCTGGATGAAGGGGTTCGGGGAGGTGGGTTTGCAGTGCCTACGGAGAGGGGCAAAGAAGAGGGGGAATCTCTGCAGGGCTGCACTAAATCTTTCAGTTTTGTATGACCCCGCCCCCCTGTGCACATTATATACCAAAACCTGAAACAGCAACTGTTTTGATGCTCTTTGGTCTCCTCGAAGCTTTCAGTAAAGCACATTATGAAAGGTAAGTGCTTTTGATTATCTGTCACGTGATCATTTCTTCAGTCAGTGCCATTGAAGGGATCTCCTTAAATGAATAGTTTTTAGTGATTGTTTTGTGATGCGATTCACAACTTTGAAGAATTTGGAAAAAACTGAACATCCTGCACCTGTTTCTATTTATGCATTAGAAAACAAAAAGGCACTTCTGAATAGTTTGCAGTAATCTCTGTTGATTGTGGTTGTCTATATATTGATGTATCATGTCCATCCTTGTCTAAAATTTTACATGTTAACAAGAGAACTCAGAGGACACAAACATTTGTCAAGTGCCATATATCCTCTTTGGCAGGTATCCGGATCAGTGATCTTGATCATGGTACCATGATCATTCACACATTCACACAGGCTTATGAGAAAATGATATCCCCATTATTAATGATATAGTAAGTTCAAGTGCATGGACACCCAAATTATTTTCTAAAATCATAATTAGATGTGCAATCTGGATCCGATCCAAATGAAACTCGGGTTAAATAAGGAACCAACCCAACATAACTGACATATGAAATATTGTACTGTATATATGAGCAGTGAATTGTGACAGCAAATTTTGATTTAGTCATGGTTTCAAAATTTAGTCATCAGGACTATTTCAGTTATGTTGTGGTTTTAGTCAACTAAATTACATTAAGATTTTAGCCGACTAAATCTGTTACACATACAGTTGACTAAAACATACAGTATAAGAGTTTATGCATTTTAAAAATTCAGTTACCATTTATCAACCTGAAATGGGATGGTATTAATATTTGTAGAAACACAAAGACAGATTTGAGGTGATCAATGCCTATGACCTCATGTTGACAGGAGTTCTGATTGGATTTTGTCCCATGTGACAAATTTATAGTTTTGTTTTTATTAGTTGACAAAAATATAAATATATTTTGATGAAGTTTTTGTTGTACTTTCTTTTTCATTGGTCATAGTCTAGTTGTCACTTCATGTAGTCAACGAAAACTGTGCCAAAATATTTTAGTCAACAAAACACAATATGAATAATTTTTAAAAATTCACGAATGATGACAGATAGGGATTTTTCAATTTTTTACACTGATCCTGAACCAGTGTTCCAGATCCCCTCCAAAATGTAATAAAATCCACAATGCTGTATGGTCTATCTTTGGTTAAAACCTTGTCAAAATCTCCGTTAGCGGGCTTCACCTAACCAAACATTTTTTGTCACAGAGCAGCTGTACTAAGAAGCAGGATATCAACACGTTAACTATCTGCAGCATTATTATTATTATTGTTATTATTATTATTATTATTATTATTATTATTATTATTATTATTATTATTATAATAATAATAATAATAATAATCATAATAACAATAACAATAATAATAACAATAATAAAATAATAATAACAATAACAATAACAATAATAACAATAACAACAACAACAACAACAACAACAACAATAACAATAACAATAATAATAATTAAAGGTGCAAGCAGCAATGAATGAGCCCTCACAATAGGTGGCGCTATGACAATCAATGATGGTTGGATTAAATCATAATGCATTTTTTTTGGCATACAAATGAAAGCGGCTAGAAATAATTAGCATATACTTAGCTCTACAAACTCTTAATAAGTACCATAAACGTAGAACATCATCCAAGTGAACAGGCTGCT
Source organism: Gouania willdenowi (assembly GCF_900634775.1). NCBI lineage: Eukaryota > Metazoa > Chordata > Actinopteri > Blenniiformes > Gobiesocidae > Gouania > Gouania willdenowi. The sequence continues at coordinate 31,545,027 of NC_041049.1, read as the reverse complement.
GAGAGAAATATTTCAAACTATAAATACTCAACTTTATTGTTACGATTGTTTCATAACACAACCAAATAACCATGTATTTACAACAAAAATATGAATGTGAGAAGCAAATGTAGAAATTAAGCAGTTTTAGTGGTCTGGCTCCCTGATGGGGTCTGTTCCCGGGTCCTCTTGTGGTGTTGGAGGTGCTTGATTTGTTTCTGTGTGGGTATAAAACAGATGTAAATCCTTAGACAATAAGGTTGTATTGTGTAATCTTTGGGAATGTGTGTTTGTGGTAGTGTAGTAGAAAGAAATAGCAGTACTTACCGAGATCAGGGAAATCCTCAGTGTACTGAAGTAATAGTTCTTTTGTTGTTTGCAGTTCTTTCTATAAGTGTAGTATCTGTGCCCTAAAAAACTTCTGCTGCTGCATAGAAGCTCTCTGGGAACATGCAGTCGTGCAGAATTTATTTAGGACGAAAGTTGTAATATCCATGGCAGTTCTGGTCCGATCCGTTGTCGATATGTTCTCATCAATGCAAGCGTACTGTAGAGTATATGTTGATGATGTGATGATGTCATCATCACTGGGGAGATGATGACATTATCATCTCCACAAAGGGTGCACTATTGAATCATTTTCCCATTCACATGTGCAATTCCCCCGTTCATATTTTTATGAGAATTTGTAAGTGTTTAGGCCTTCAAAAATGTAATCACTTTTTTGTAATAATAATAATAACAACAATTAAAGCTGCAAGCAGCGATGAACGAGCCCTCGCAACCACACACAAGTGGTGCACGTTGAGGTGTGTTGCATGTCGTGGTGTATCAGAAATTTTAAAGTGTTGAGACAAAGCTGACCATTTTCAAGGATTATGTCACAAACATCCCAGCAATGTTCTGTGCAAATATAATGCCTGGCAGTTTTTGAACCTCTTTTGGCCCTCAGAAATGCAATCATTTTTTTGTAGTAATAATAATAATAATAATAATAATAAAAACGAGGTGCATTACAATAAGGTCCTAATAATAATAATAATAATAAACTGAAAGCTCTAACAAACTAACTTCTGATTTTTTTTTTTCAACCTAGTCTGATTATAATAATGCTCATTTACATTCAGTCAATGATTCCTTCAATAATCAGATTTTTTAAAAAAAGAAATGCAGATGTGAATCTTAAAAATGCAGAAGTACAGACCTACACTGATTGTTTAACATTAATTATTAACAAGTAATTATCAGTAATTTAATACAATTCTACGATTTTATACTGGTGGAAAAACCCTTAGTAACTGCAACAAATGCTTCAAGTTCACTTGGCTGTTCGTGCGAGAAGAAGTGTTTGTTTCTCAACATTGTTGAGCTAAATATTCACTTTAGATCATCAGACTCATTCTAGCCCTAAGGACAAAGAGGAGAGCGGTCAGATGAAGTATTTAACATTTGAGTTTTCAGACATCTCATAAAAGTAGAAAGGGACTGTACAGAGTTCATTCCACCATTTGGCAACAACAAAGAAAGGAGACGAGTCTAGCTAGAGATTTAGTGCCATGTTGGGCTGGGAGCACCAAGTGTCTTTCACAGGCAGAGCATAGGAGGCGAGAAGGAGTGTAGATCTGGATGAGACAGTCCAGATAGGCAGGAGTTGCTCTTGCCACTAGAGATTATGTTTGTCTTTGCCTTTAAGTGTGCAAAGTTGCAAACCTGAGGGCTTTAGTTTCAATTTCATGTTAATATATGCAATAGAATCCAATACTTGTTGATATTTGACTGATATCACAAGCAGATTTGTAAACAGTTTAGCTTATTTTAGTATTTAATTTTAAACTTGTCTAAAATGGTAAAACAGTGAGGTCACCTACAGGAACAATACCTACAGGAAAGGACAGAGAGAAAAACAAAGTAACAAGTAGTGTTTTAAATGACAATTAAAGTGAGAGCGACAAAGAACAATGAAAAAGAGAGTTAAGGCATCTAAAAGTTACATTTAAATGCTTTGGGAGTAAAATAAATAATTGGTTAAAGCAATAGCAAAAGGTCTGATACAGTATTCCACAGCAATCAAACAACATGTTTTGTTGATGAGTTGGATATAAATATTTATACATTTATATTTCCAAATTGTATATATAATTTAAATGTGACACCTCCTCACTCAATATTACATTTATTGAAATCATATTTGAGAAACTTACTCACTTTAACGGTGAACCATTGAAGGCCACAACCTGATTTTTCAGTTTCACCTTTAGTTACTGAGGTGTAAAACTCATTAAGGTGCGCTCACACCAAACGCAACCGCAGTGCTGCAGTAGCTTCCAAGCTTCCATCTCCCCTGAAGTGTCACTTGCACATAGTGGAGCTTTTTGATCACTCCATCACTTCATCGCTCCAGTGATGTGATCTCCAGGGAACAGCGTGTGTGTGTGTGTGTGTGTGTGTGTGTGTGTGTGTGTGTGTGTGTGTATGAGAAAGAGAGAGAGGGTTGATCACTTCTTTTAATTCTTGCTCCGCTTGTACGATTTATATGATCAACTTACGGAGATATTAAATAATGAGTTCACTCAGAATGTGGTATGATACTGTGGTTTTCAAGAAGTCAACTGCTTTAATTTTGCCCCCATAAATAGAGGGAGTTGTACAGCCCTCCGCTGCAGCCGTCTACGCTGAAGCAGGTGGGAGCAGGGAGGAGCTGCAGCCTCCGTTCTACAGACAGTGAAGGACGAGGGATTTGTCACTTCAGTCACTTCAGTCGCGTTCGGTGTGAAAGCACCTTTACACAGCCACAGAAATTGTAAAAATCCATGCATTAAAGCATTTCTCATTGACTTCCTCACAGATTAAGCACCAGTGGGCTTTGGTTCCAGTCTTTTCTCCCAGAGTGCAACTCTTCCGGGAAAACTCCAGTTTTTTCTCTACAATTATAGCAGTAACTATTTTAAAAGGGTTTTCCTTTTAGGATGTTGGGTTTTTGCACCAAAGGAGGAAATAATGTGAGACACTGTGATCCAACTGCAAGTCGATGAGGAATTGCCAACCCATAGCAGAGGTGCTCCCTGCCTTTGTGCCTTTAAGCCTTCCTTCCCACTCAGTGCCCTTTCAAAAAACAAGGCAGCAGATACAAAGTCACACTTGTGCTCCACCACTTACTTTTGTCAGTTGGAAAGACAACTTCCCGTAAGAATTTGAAACAAACATGACATTTACAGTAGTATGAACCAAAAACAAATGACTATAGAGTTCTTTACGTCATGACACCTCATAAAGTTTGTAGTTTCATGTTTGTGGGAGTCTCAAAAGAAGGGAAACAGGATTTGTTCCTTTCCCTAAGTGGATTACCGTGACTGTGCTTCCATCATGTTGAGGACTGATTGGTTTGAATTTAGACCCCAGTGTGTTTTGGAGAGAGTAAAATGGGTAAAAGAGGGGGTGGCTAGAAACTCTCTAATGCAACTTGACAGGAGTGAGCACAGTCAGTGAGTTGTCTGTTTGCTATACAGTGGGAAATTCTTTCAGCAGCACTGGCCCCAAAACAAGGTCAGACTGGCTCAGTGATTGGCCAAACGTGGTCACGTAGTCTCAACCCAGTACTGACCTCATCCAGCAGGAACATCAGAGAGATGTTCTGTATGGTACTAGTCATGTAAACATAAAGAGTAAGACACATTACTTATATTGTGGGAACTTAGATACAACCAGACAAGGTCCTGCATGTAGTTCATTTTGCGATTAACATTTGTCTTTATTCATACCTCATTCAAATACTTGGTAACATTTTACTGGAAGTTTTATACATAAAGGCTGACATTACGCTGTCATTATGACATGACACCTGTCATTAGCATGAGTAAGGTGTCATGAATGCTGACATTAAGTGTTGTTCTTTACCCTAATCCCCTAACCCCGAACCCTACTTAACCTTAACCCTTCGTTAAACTAACCCCTAAACCTAACCCCGAACCATAACCCTAACCCTAACCCATAACCCTAACCCCACTAGATCCCTTCACCTAACCCAGAAAATGCCAACACAGCTCCAAAGGTGTCATAATTTAGCGAACAACACTTAATGACACCCTTCATGACACCTTATTCATGCTAATGACATCATGTCATTACAGCATAATGTCAGCCTTTATGTATAAAACTTCAGGAAAAGTGTAACCAAACATTTTTATGGCCAATAATGTTACATTTTATTTCATAAGCTAAACATAGTCAAGAAAGAAAAACTTATTTTCAAAAGTGAGCAGATTTGGGGTTTTCAAATAATTAATAATTACTCGGTTTTTATTGCTTTCTGACCTTTGAGCAGTTACCACTTTACAAGCTTGTTTTAGCTTTGTTACATTAACTGTTTTTCTTAAACTCTCAGGACACACTGGAGAAATGGCGAACCCCTCTGACAGGCACAGCAGATCGCTGGAGATTGTGCCAAGTACGGAGGAGAAGATGGCAGAAAGGGGTCAGTGGGGCAATAAATTTGAGTTTATACTGTCAGTGGCTGGAGAAATCATTGGCCTTGGAAACGTTTGGAGATTTCCATACCTGTGCTACAAGAATGGAGGAGGTGAGAGATAGTTCAAATGCTTAACACTCCAATGGAGGAAGGAGAATGTCTGGGATTGAGGATTAGGAGCAATGCACAGTATCGTTGAAGATGTTTTATTTAATAAGCTTTTCTATTTAATGGTTTTGACTTTTCTGACCTTGAAAAAGTGTGCAGTATGACAAAATCTGAGACATTAACAGAGGTACTGAATCAATGGAAAAGTCTGTACTATCAGAATTCGATCGAATGTTAAATGTGTTCTATATTACTCCCTGAAAACCCAGTGTATGACTTTGGAAGTAATCCATTGCATGTAAGGAAATTACCTTCAGAAATTTGAAGTGTGGTTTCAAATTTTGTAGGTCCTTTTTCTTCTTACAACATTTTCTGTTTTGTCATAGCAGATCATGTTCATCCAATCCCTCCTGTGTCCAGTGTCCTCTTTCCTCACACCAATAACCTACATGCCCTCCCTCACTGTATCCATCAACCTACTCACTGATTTATCTTGTTTATCTTAACAAGCAGCCACATCCTTAGCACCCTTGTCCAGACATAGTTATGTTATCTCTTTTATATCCATTACCAAACCATCTCAGCCTTGTCTCTCTCACTTTTACACCAGCCTGTTTATCTGATGTACTCATTCCTAATACTGCCCGTTCTGCATACTCAAAGTCATAATCTAAGGATCCTCAGCTCTGAACCTCCAGTTCAGCCTCCAGTTTCCTGCTCAGTGCCACCAAATTAAAACCAGACAACATGGCTGCTCTCACTTTCTTGTAGACTTTCCTCTTCAACCTATCTGGGATCCTTCAGCCACAGATCACTCCTGACACTCATCCCCATCCAAATCACCGTGCCTGCACTCTCTTCTACTCTATTTAAACTTAAATTCTTTGCAATCTCCACTCTGTGCATCCTTACTGAGTTTTTTCTTCTGTCTTTGATGAGGCTGTTGACAGGAAAGGCATTACACACTGCACACACTCTTTCCAACTGTCTACAATGAGTCAGTCAGTAACTGCTCCTCTAACCTGTTCATGCACAGGTGCCTTTTTTATACCATATCTCATCTTCCTGTTTGCCTGCGGAATCCCAGTCTTCTTCTTGGAGACGGCTTTGGGTCAGTACACCAGTGAAGGGGGCATCACCTGCTGGAGGAAAATCTGCCCACTGTTTGAGGGTAAGTAACAATCCTGTGCCAAAACAGGGAATTGATGTGAAATCACTCATCTTTTATTTATTGTTGCGGAAACTAAATATATGATTATTGAAGGTAAGAAAGAAGTAGCAGCTCCACCTTCTGTTCTTCAAAGATGAGACTGTTGAAGTGGTTGATCAATACAAATGCCCAAGTATCTTTGACATTCATGGCTTATGTTACTCTTGGTGCCATCTATAAGCTCACCAACACGAGCACTTATGTTTTGTTCTTGCCCTTGTCTGCTAATGTGGGCTTATATATGTGAAAGTTCCAGCAGAATGCAAGGGTGTTGTCATTTTGTGCAGCAGGTTTTTGGCTTTATACAATTCAATTTGATTTGTGAATTATGTTCTATTAATTTTATTTCCTGTAGATTTTGTTGGCTGCACAAATAATTGTCCATTATTTTTAAGAAATAATTCTTTTCAGTCTTCAGTCTTATTGAAAACCTACTTTTTAAATGTAGTTGTTTAAAATCATTGATACAAATTAGTGGTGACAGAGCTTACAGAGCTTCAATGAAGACGTGATTACCAGTGTACGCAGCATAAGAATGGATATATATATATATATATATATATATAACTGGTAAAGGGGTAAGATATTCTGTAGTTCAATACTTTATTGATTACCAAGGGGAAAATGCAGGTGATATTACTGAAGGAAGGTTATTGTTTCTCCCATGCATGAAAGAGTGTATTAATGATTGCAAGGACACCTCATTCACACAGTTGCTCTGGTTAGAGAGAAAACAAAGATACAAAGTTCGGTCTTTTGTGTATTTTATATGCAACAGCATAATAGTATTGACAAATGCTTCATTATTCCCATTGAAGGATGATGATACAGAGGGGGATAAGAGTAATGAGAAGTGGTATATTGTGATGACGAATGATGAGTGATGGTATTCTAGAAATAGTAACATAAAACACATATATTAGTGAATGGCGAGGCCTACCAGAAGTTACACGGCGAGACAGCGTTAGCGTTAGCTTTGGAAATACATGTCTATCAAACAGATAAACAGTGCGCTACCCGTGATGTTTATAACAAATAACCATTTAATCAACATCACAGTGGCCAAACTTACTTCTTCCTAAACACATCACCAGTGGTGTTTTTGCATTACGGGCCAGTGGGGCACGACCCCACCTGTTGCTGCAGAGGCAAATTTTGCTCATCTGTGTTTTTGTTGTTATGTTGTTCAGTGAAACTTAAAGTTAGCAAACTGAACTTTGTTCGCCAAATAAAACGTTAAAGATTTAATTTTCAGAATGTATTTCTTCTCTAGATTTGTTTGTAATGTTGTTCTGTTTGGATTTGTTGGTGCTTCTCTCTTATTTCCTCTCTATGGGGCACAACATAAGCTGACCATCAGTGCAGCACTCTGAATCAATGCACTGCTGAGTGTGCATGTGCATGGTCATTGCACACTTCAGCTTGGCCATTGGGGCCCAACAGCCAGGGCCCCAGATACTTTTCTATTGGTCGATTTGGTATGAGGCGGGTACTAGGCATTGCTAGCCTGTCAGGTATTGGCTGTGTGCTGTTTACTCCATCCGTGAGTTCTACATTGTGTTGTTATCGTCACGTTGTTGTTTTATTATTGATTATTTGATCTTGGGAGCTCTTTAACACTGTTCTTTGGTGGTGGTGTTTATATGGTAAAAGGCTATTAGGTCGGATCATTATGTTATTCTAGACGGCATTACAGAACTGGGATTTTGTTATTATTATTATTATTATTATTATTATTATTATTATTATTGTATAGAGTGATACTATGTTTTGATATTACCAGATTTTCTTGCATCAATATAGCGAGGCCCCACCAGACTTTCCATACAAAAAATGCAGCTGCACATCAAACATTTACCTTGCAACAGTGCATTGGCCCGCTGAACATTAGCGGGGTGTAGTGAAGTATATTGCTACCCGTACATTCAATCATCAGGACCCCTTAGCTACACATATACAGTAGGTGACTAAACAAAAATAACAAAACAAAGTAGAAATTTTGGAAAATTACAACAGATTATCTTGGCTGGATAATGGAATAACTCACGAGCCGGCTGCAGTATGTCAGGGTGGATGTTTGAATATCGGACACAGAGTCTAGCGGCACCGGAGTACCCCAAGGGACTGTTCTGGCTCCCTTCCTCTTCACACTCTTCAGGTCAAAACTCTGGATCCTGCCTCCCCCAGAGTTTTTTCAATGACTCCTCTATAGTTGAACACATCAGCAATGATGATGAGGAGAAGTACAGAGGGCTGGTGGGGACCTTTGTTGCATGGATGTGTGGTGCACTCGTAACAAATTAAAGCTCAAACTCAGCACGACCCAGGAGGTGGTGGTGGACTAATGGAGGAACCAGTGACAGCCAGTCGATATTACCATGCAGGATTGGGACGTGGAGATTGTGGAATCATACAGGTACATTGGGGTCCACATTAACAATAAACTAGATTGAACCTACAACACTGATGCTCTGTACAGGAAAAGCCAGACCAGGATGTTCTTCCTAAAGACATTCTACTAGCCTATGGAGGCCAGTGCACTATTTTGGGCTGTTTTTGCTGGTGTGGGGTCTGAACCTGGACAGAAACAGTGGCTGAGAAGAAGGTGAAGGGCATTTGGAAAATCTGTTGGAAGTTAGAAAATCCCTCTCACCCTCTTCAGGTGTAGTTGATGGGCAGCTCATTCAGTCAGGGGATGATCCCACCCAAAGCAGGACTGAATGATTAAAAAATGGACCATCAATGACTGGAGAAAATGTGCCTGTTCTGAATGAGTCTGGATTTGACCTGTTCGGGTTGGTGTTATAAATGTATAAAAAGTGATTTATTTTATCTCCTTCTTTTAGGCCCGTTTGTATCACTTGACCGTATTGTTGCTGACCAGACCTATCACTTTATGACAAGAGTGTAACATCTTCTAATAAATGTGTATCCAACATTTTTGGCATGAAAATCTGTATATGCTATTGGAGGTGAACACTTGTCGTGCAATCTTTTTGTGACAGCTATGCATGTTTATTCTTGCAAAAATATAATAGTACATTTATTATATTGCTTAGTTGTGACCATCAGCAGCCCTCTCTAAGGAACGGTGAGCTAGTTTTTTTTTTTAGAGGGAGAGACATAAAAGGAGAGGGCAGTGTTACACCTTGGTGATGGGGAAAGGAAGAGGGACTTAGAGTGGAACATTAGAAGGAGTGATTGACATTAAGCTTTTTAGGTTGTACTAAAAGTAAAATGTGATGCGACTGTTGTGCAAAATGTGTTGTGGGGTGTAATCTATTGAACCAATCTGGTGACAAATCTTGAGAGATTAAAGAGGGTGACGCAACACCCTGCTTAAGTATAATGGTGGTGGCTGTGAACAGAGGGAGAGGGTGGAAGTTCACACTTAGAATGAATAGTTAGGATCAACGTGTCTAAGGTTAGGCCCCAATACCAGCTTATCCCAAAGCCTAAGGCATGCCAGCGTATCCACAGCTATTGTCAACCCCAGAGCTGCACTGGACCTGCAAGACCAGTCAGGCTGGCAGCACCCAATGGAAACAAAGGAGGCCCAAGCCAACCTCCCCCTAGATGCCCCAGGCCGGAAAGTGACACCCTCCCACACACCTGAACAAGCTCCAAGAGCTAAGGACCCAACGCACCATGCCACCACCCCAATACCCCGCCCCAAGACCCCCTGCCAGCAACCACAACCACCCACTTCCCAAAAGGCCCACCACTCTACCCCACCACACCATCTAAATTTGTTCAAACTTTGCACAGTGGCCCAATCATCCAAGGACGAGCTGGGCCACTGGATCTATAGTCACATCAAAATGTTAATTTATAGACAGTGTTTTATGAATCAATAATTAACTACATATGATTTCATATCAGGTCAAAAAAAATTTAATTTAGGTGTAATGTTCATATAATAAATGATTTGTTTTCCAGGAGTTGGTTATGCTACCCAGGTAATTGTTGCTCTCCTGAACATCTACTACATTATTGTGTTAGCCTGGGCCATCTTCTATTTATCCAACTCTTTCACGTGGGATCTGCCCTGGGCCTCATGCAACAACTCATGGAACACAGGTGAGACACAAGCATTGAAAGCATCCATAGATCCAGTCTGATGTATCTCTTTTCATGTGATAGCATCAATTGGATTGTTCCACCTTCTTGTGTGCAACTGTGTGAAACTTTTTCTTCATTCCAGATTCCTGTATGCCCTTTCAGAGAGGGAATAGCTCCATCAGTATTTACAAGAACACCACCTCTCCTGCCATTGAATTCTGGGAGTGAGTCCTTTTTCCTCTTTCCTAAATAGCTTAATGACTCAATTGAGATATAATTTTGATGGATGTTCTCCTTCGCTTTGTCTGATTTGAATTTCTATCTTTTAAATGTAATTAAAAACATGTTTAAAATGTGCTTCTATTTCAGAATCATGCTCTACTATAATCATTTCTTTGAAAGAAAAATTGTTTTTGCGGGGGCTATCAAGACTTATAGCCATATCTGACTGAATGTTTTTCTTATCAGGCAGCATTTCACTATCATTTGCCATTTCTCAGTAAAAGTCTTGACCTGTGTTTGTTCTTCAGGCGCAGAGTGCTGAGGATATCCTCAGGAATTGACCACATTGGTTCTCTTAACTGGGATTTGGCTCTCTGTCTTGCCGTTGCATGGGTCATCTGCTACTTCTGCATATGGAAAGGAGTCAAATCGACTGGAAAGGTGCAAAGGTTTTGAATAATCTGAAAAACCTCCTCTTCAGGTTATTTTAAATCCCTTCCCCAATAAATCTGATTCTAACTATAATGGCAACCATTGAAAGAAAGCCAAGATTGGAGTTCACAGTTAAAAGTAATGCATGGTCAAAAAACTGATGCAATAGTCATTAGTTTGGTAAAAAAAAAACCTGCAATATTTAGTGACGTAGAAGAAGCCGTTTAAGGCTAAACCCAAAGCAGCACGACTGTCTTAAATGGTTGAGTATGGTTCAGTATATGTTTTAACCACTGTGACGGAGTGCACAAGTAATCCTAAAGACTAGCCTAAGTGAGATGACTATCACACCATTGTTATTATGATCAAGACCAAACAACCAATCAAAATGCTAAAATTAGCTCATTAAGAGTAAAGATGTGTTGTTTCTCTGCAGGTGGTTTACTTCACAGCCACCTTCCCTTACTGCATGTTAGTGGTTCTTCTAATCAGAGGCGTCACTCTGCCGGGAGCCTCCAGGGGAATTCACTTCTACCTTTACCCCGACTTGGGACGTCTCTCTGATCCACAGGTAGGTCAAAAAACTCAATTAATGCAAGAGCTGCATGCATCAAACAAACATCAGCAAATGAGATCCTTAGCAGGATCATCATTATAGCTTGAGTCCAGCTGTAATAATTAGGACAAGTGGCCCAGGTGGTAGTCCATCAAAACCTCATGGTTGGTCAGAAATGTGGCTAGAAAGTCCTTAATTTCTTGATTTCATTGCTCTGTGCAGTGGCTTCATGCACACACAATACTTTACCAGCTTGTCCATATAATTTCTAAAAGCCAAACTTTGTTTTGTCCTGTTTGAACATTAGAGTTGTGTTTTTAATTGTTTTACAATGTGAGGATCACTTTACTGAAAATTAAGAGCCTGACAGTGACTTTGTAGAAGAGAATGACCAGCCCATCAGCAACGAGTTTCAGGATCCAGCTCATCAGCAGCCAGCCAGAGAAGCAGCCTGTCAGCAGCTAACAAAACTGAAATTAAATTGTCTTCTTACCTAAGATGAAAAATAAATAAATAAAGCCAATTTCACAAGAATGCAACTATGGCCAAAACAGATGGTGGTTACACATGTGCAGGATTTCAAGTATTATTTGGAGCTTTTCATACTAGATTCCGTCTTGAAAACTATTCTCAATTATACTCAATTGAAAAGAAGGTGTGTTTTGATCCTTGTATTAGCTCTCAAGTCCAAAGGGAAATCCCTGTGGTATACAGAGAACTTTTCTTTATCACAATGTCTCTGGAAAAAATCCACTTAATTTCTGAGATTATTGGCTTTAGTAACTAAGACGATAGACCAGCTTGACTGATAAGAAATCTACCGTAAGAATACTGGCTGGCTGAATAATTAAAGGATGAACACAACACAAGAGTTAAAAGCAGTGTATGCAGTTGGTAGCTACCGGAGCTGATGGAGAGAATGGTATCTAGGAGTTGTCCAAGCAGAGATTTATGTATGAATAAATACTAGTGTTGCTGCCCAACAGTGTGTTGTGATGACTGAGTGAAACATGAAGAAGAATGCTACACTGGTGATATGTCACTGACTGGATATGACATAGGCAGTTACTGATTTCTCAGGAGGCCCGAACCATCCCACAACAGTGTGCACCGCCCCAAACCCTAAGGGAGGGCCAAGAGCATCCCCTTACCCAAGGGGGGACCAGCAGCGCTTGTGACTAGATGCAACCCTAGTGGCAACCTGCCCAGAGATGGCAGTGACGCCTCAGTGCGAGAGGCCACAAACTTATTTCAATCTTAATGAGATCCAAACTTTATGGCAAGTTTAACAGTTAAGAAATCATAAAAGTATCTCTAAAAAACTGTAGGCTATGTCGGGAACAGAATACATTTAAAAGCTTTTCAAATTCTCCTTTTTTCATAATGAGAATGGAAGCAGCATGTCAGTCCAAAAGAGGCCCTGTCATTCTTTCTCAGAGCTCAGCAGATGAATACCCAGTGTGTGCAGGCCAAGCCTGGCCTGGTGCCTGCAGTTCATGCCATGGTACTACCTGCCTTTGTGTGATGATGTGTGTGGAGCTTGTGTCGTTGGAAGGAAACCTCACCCAATCAGATCCTCAGTCGTGGCTGCCAACTATCTCAAACATGCCCCAGTGCACATGGAATGGATAAAGGAAAGAAAAGCCTGATTTCAATGCTGAAGTGTGTTCAAAGAGTGCTACGCTCAAAATCTCAGAAGACATGACAAGCTAAATGGTTGGGGAAGGAGCTTGTGTGAACCAGTGATTGCATTCAACATTTTTGTTATTGATTACCGTGATAAGACATTTGGATCTGGCACCACAGTTCATTTTCAAGTTACGTAGCAGAGACTTTTGGAATGGAGTTCTGTCCATGATGCATCCTGCCTTGCTTCATTAAGGTGGCTCCTGTCCTATGTTCTAACAAGTCTGACAAGATGTTGAATGGTTGATGGACAGATGTAGAGCAGCAAAAAGTATGGTCAAAATGTCTTCCCCATCCATAGGTGTGGATGGATGCTGGAACTCAGATCTTCTTCTCCTACGCTATCTGCTTGGGTTGCCTCACCGCTTTAGGAAGCTACAACAAGTACAACAACAACTGCTACAAGTAAGAGTTGCTGCTTAAATGGTACTAAACTATGATCAAGCATTTTTACTTTATTGTTATTATTCTTCCTTCACTGTCCAACCTTTATATGGGTAGTTATTATTAAATAATTATCTCATTTGAAAAGAGAGTTGTGTGCTTTTCAATGCTCAGTAATTTTCCATTACTTTCCCAGGGATTGTATCTGCCTATGTTTCCTAAATAGTGGCACCAGTTTTGTGGCAGGTTTTGCCATCTTCTCCATCCTGGGCTTCATGTCTTATGAGCAAAACTTGCCCATCTCAGAAGTGGCTGAATCTGGTTTGTGGCATTTTTGTTGTTGTTCACCTTACCCTGAGGGACTATGCCAGCACTACTGTATTAGCTACTATGCCTATATAGTAAACAAACATGTGGATCATGAATTAAGTTTTCAAGTGAAGCCAGTTCACAAATAAGGCTTTGTCAGGTGAAATATTAAGGGTTGTGTGAACATATTAGTTCCCTTCATATTCTTTTCCCAACAAGTATTTTTATAACAGCATAAGGGAATTTTAGTTTTTTTTAGAAGATATTTGCACTATGTTGGGGCAACCTTGTAGGTGATTGATGTGCATATGCCCACTCATGGATAAACATTTTTTTATTGAACTTGCACACTGAAACATTATTTCAAGTTACCCTTTATATTTCTATAAAATATCACCAAATTTGTTTCCCTGTAAAATTAATTTTAAATGTTGGACTTTGGATTTTATTTGTGAAACATTTTAAAATTGAATGAGTTAGCGTTGATCATTTCATTAACATTTCTACACTCAACTGTTTTTCTGGCATAAAATCTCGAATGTTTACCTTTGAGTGTGTTTATTCTGCATAAAATATATATGTTTGATGAAGTTTCAAACCATGTAAGTAAAAATGGCATTTATTGAACAACACTTTTTTTTTAATGTATAAATACACAGCCCAAATTAGTTAAACTTGAAGTTGGCACAACTCTCAGCCTAACTTGTAAATCTTTAAAGTCAACAACATGCACACATTGAAAACACTCTTAAGTATCTTGCACTGTGCTGCCTTGATATTTTGAGTTTGTTTAACTTTTTAGTTTTCACGTTGCAACATTTGAGTTTTCTTCTATAAAAAGCAGGTAAAACAGAGTACCTAAATTATTGCTGCTATAAATTTCATACCACGTAGAAGGGATTGTTAAATTTTTCTTCATGGTTCCAATCCAATGTTATGGTTATTAGGTATTCAGAAAATAAATAAAATGTGTGGTTATAAAGGAAGGACTCACTGATGGACCTCTGTGTATCTCAGGTCCTGGTTTGGCTTTCATTGCGTATCCTCGGGCTGTGTCCATGATGCCATTTTCTCCTTTCTGGGCCTGCTGCTTCTTTGTCATGATTGTCTTTCTGGGACTGGACAGTCAGGTAAAACTGCACTCAGGAACACAAACATTGAAGAAAAGGTCCTGATTAGGGCCAGCAATGATTGTTCTCTCATAAACGTACACATATGGATATATTCCTCTAATTTCATTGCATGCACATGCACACAAAGGTATCATGCTTCTCTTCTTGTTAGTTTGTTTGTGTGGAGAGCCTGGTGACAGCCATGGTGGACATGTATCCCTCCACCTTCAGACGTAAGAACCGCAGGGAGCTCTTCATTCTGGCTGTAGCTGTGGTGTCTTACCTGTTAGGGCTCATCATGCTAACAGAGGTCAGTAGGTATAATGTTATGTATTTTAAAAAGTTGTTTTTTAATGGCAAAACTAAAAAATTCTCTCATTTGAAATGAAGAAATGAAGAATTGTGTATCAACTGAAAGTTTGTTTTCTTGTCCTCTGAACAACAAACATAGCAATGGCCTTATTTTTCCACATCCATTGCATCAAAAAAATAAATAAAATTAAAAAAACACAGTCATTAATTACAGACAATGTGGAGCAGTGGTTCCCAACCTTTTTGGGATCGTGACCCCCATTTTGATATGAAGAATTTCTGGCACCTCCAAAGACATTTTACTTTCTAGAATTTGTTTTTGATCATGTTTGTTATACTTTTTTACAAATACAGAGTAGCCAGGATTAGTGACAGGTTTTGCCAGTTCAGATAATTTTAAACTGCATTTCATTTTAACCTGATTTATTTGAGAATGTAAAAGGATAGAATACAGTTGTTAATGATAATTTTGAAAACATTTCAGGCGACCGCGTTTAAATTCCAGGTGACCCACATGGGGTCACGGCCCCAAGGATGAAAATCCCTGATTTAGAGACTCCAGTTAACCTAACCTAACACACACACACACACACACACACACACACACACACACACACACACACTTTAGCAACAACACAAAGATGCAAAAGTATTTAAGTTTAAAGTTATTTGAATAATCACTGCATGCTATAAAAAAAAATATACCTCGCATCTTCATGTATACAGCAGAGCTTTGCATAATATCTTTTGTCAAGCACTTTTTTCAAATGCAGAAAACTGTAAGAATTTTTTAAAATGTACATTTGTTTAAGTGTTTTTTGCCCCCCCCCCACGTCTCCCCATCCTTTGTTCCCCTAGGGAGGCATGTATGTCTTCCAGCTCTTTGACTATTATGCAGCCAGTGGGATGTGCCTGCTGTTTGTAGCTATTTTTGAGACGGTTTGCATCGCTTGGGTTTATGGTGAGGTTTGCATTACTATTTACACTGTTTCAAATCCAGTTGCAGACTTTAAATCTGCAGTTTGAGGATTTCATCCTGATGTCATCATCTCTGCCTTTAGGTGCCAATCGTTTCTATGACAACATAGAGGATATGATCGGTTACCGGCCGAGTCCTGTAATCAAATACTGCTGGCTCTTCTTCACACCAGCAACCTGCATTGTAGGTTTGACTCCTTTTCATTTGTGTTATATTAGGTGTTAGATGGGACAGTGGTTCAAATAGAAAGTGAGGGGTTTACATTTATGAAAAAATAAAACAAACCGTATGAAAATCTTAAAGAGCAGTCTAAGAAAACCTAAAAGGAAATGATAAGTTCCATCAAAAAACCTCAGAAAGTGTCCATGATATCACCTATTAAATAAAACCATTGTT
Source organism: Gouania willdenowi (assembly GCF_900634775.1). Classification (NCBI taxonomy): domain Eukaryota; kingdom Metazoa; phylum Chordata; class Actinopteri; order Blenniiformes; family Gobiesocidae; genus Gouania; species Gouania willdenowi. The sequence continues at coordinate 31,528,815 of NC_041049.1, read as the reverse complement.
TTAATGATCAAATTTGTAAAGGGCTTCTCTTTGTTTTTGGGCCAAAGCAGCACATATTTCATCATGGTAAATTGATTGTTATTATTATTTTCCCCAATAATGTTTAATGGAAGGATGTTACCTACTACTTCAGAATGCAGAGCGACCCCTAGTGGCTACATTTGATAATACATTTATATTTCCCCTTTCTTCAATATTGCCAATTCTTTAAAGAACACCTTTTCTCTTCATCAGGGAACCTTTGCCTTCTCCTTGATCAAATACTCTCCTCTCAAGTACAACAATGAGTATGTGTATCCATGGTGGGGACATGGGATCGGCTGGACGCTGGCTCTGACCTCCACGCTCTGCATCCCTCTGTGGGTGGCTGCAAAGCTCTACTACACTACAGGAACCTTGCGAGAAGTAAGTCGGACCTCCACACAAATAAAAAACAATTAGTGCAGATATAAACCCTGAAAGTGGACAACACGACACAAAAGCTACAACGGAAAGAAAAATTCACAGAGAAGTGAAGTAATTGTGGAAAAGAAATCCCGAAGAAGAGTTCAACTGGAAGTTAGAATCAAACAAATACTTGCAATTGTAATTGTGTTCGAAATACTGCTTCTACTAAGTCTGACATCAAAATGAGTATGTAGTGAATTCACATTAGATAGTATGAAAAGACTGATATGCGAGAAATACCCAGATGTGCACTATATGGGGACATTTTCGAAGTATGCATGCATGGTGGGCACACTAGTCATATTCAGATGCCCCATGATGCATTGCGAGCGGAACGTAAAATCGTTCTGGAACCAGCTTCAAGCTGAAAGTCAAACATCCCCTTTTCAAAACAAAAGCATCTCTTCTTGTCTTTCATCAGTTTTTTAACGCTTTTATTAATAGCGCTCTTGTTTTGAAGTCAACCCAAAGTTTTGTCAGTAGCACAATAGAGGGTCTCCGAAAATCTCAGAAATGTTGGCAGGAAATGTGTTTACATGAGTTTTATGGATCAAATGGCCCAATGCCAGTGACCCAAAGTCTCAGTGTGCTTCAGGGTTTTGTCGTTGTAGGTTCGAAATGCATCATGGGAAATTTGAAAGTATACTTCAGTGGGAACGGTCATCATCGTTTATCAACCTAATCATACTTATAGTATATAGTCGACAGTATATATCATGGAGTTTGTATACAGTCTATAGTATGGAGTGTTGTATTTCAAACAGCCTGTATGTTTGTAACGTATGTATTTATATTTTTGTGGGTATTAGTTTTATTGTAAGTATAGAAACACTACTACACAGTTTCTTCACTCTTCTTTGTGGATCTTTTTACTTCCATTGTGGCTTTTGTATTGTATTATGTTGTGTTGTGAGCTTTCAAGGCCACTGTACAAAAGACCCTCAGAAACTGTTATGGAAATGTGGTTGGTCACCAAAAGACACAAAGGGATCCTGTCAGAGACAGACTGATGAACGGCAGACATAGAGAGATAAAGAATAGATGGATAAACCTATGTTCATTTAGATCTGTACAACAACATGAAACAAGAACGCTGAATTTAAGTGGAATTTAAAAAATTTAGCAAAATCTGCTGATTGAATATAACATTTTTGACTGATTGAAATATCCATCAAGCTGTTTGAGAGTTTAATTTTATCTGAAAGAAGTGATGGTAGTGGCTGGCAGTAGGAAATCACATTGTAGTAAAAACAGTTACATGTATGACAAAAACTTTAGTCATTTGTTTATTTGTCCAATCACAGCGCATCACTCTGTTGATCACTCCTTCTCCTGACTTAATGAAGACGAAGCAGCAGCAGGAGAAACTGCTGCAGTCTGTGTTCGCAGCAGACGGAGATGCTCTCCGTCAGCGAGCCCCGCCCACAAAGGAAGGCTACTTCCCCGTTGATGAGAAGGAGTCTCACTGTTAGAGACGTGAGTGCTTCAGGGGTCAAAGGTCACTCCTCAGCTTTGACACTGGGACGCTGCCTCAGCTCTTTTCTGTTATACCTCACTAAAGAAGGTGGAGAGATGAGTGCAGACTCTGAAGGTGTCACCACATGTGCCTGCCTTTGTGTCTAACTATGACTGCTGCTATCACACGGTGGCTAACATTTTGTGT